>NW_015379316.1:45479-49756 GCF_001522545.3 Parus major | reverse complement strand
AGATGCTGAAGGGTCTTGGAAAGAGCTTGGATTGATGTAGTGATGAAGGTACACAGACATTGTGTAGAGAAATCATAAACTTATGTTCCTATCATTATAATTATTATACTAGAGTAAGTAAGAAATTATATTCGGTAAAATTGTTTGAGGTTTAAACTGTGATAGTGTGACTTACAGAGTAGGTAAGAGATCTAGAAACTGTAACAGAGGTGTGTATGAGTACCTGACCTGTCAGCTTATTGGCTAAAAAGAGTGACACAGTGCAGCAAAATTAAACAAAGGTTAATAGGTGAAAACAAGCTTTGTGTCAACTGTCTATTGGACCAAAATGTTATATATTGCTGTGCAAAGAAGAAATTCGTGTCCTCCTTGAGCTATGGCTGACTTCTTTCTCTTCTAAATCTCATGCCCCAAGACTGGTATCTTATCTGGCTACTTGAGCAATAAATTATCTCAAAGCAAGGTGGTCCCATCCCTCGTTATACATCTCAACGATGTGGTGCCTCTATGAGGTTGATCGCTAGGAGTAGCATCAAGAAAGCCCCAGTGAACGTGATCCCGGGAATTAAGCTTTAGTCTGAAAGGTTACACCAACGAGTAACCAAGAAACCTATGCAATCACTCAATCGATGAGGACGGCAGAGGTGCTCGATTTCATCCCTGGCCAGGGCGAGTCACTTGAAGACTGAGGTATCAGGATGCAAAGTAAAATTTTAAAGCAACAGAGAGATGTTTATTATAAATTAAAAAATAAGGGGAAAAAAAAAGAAAAAAATATAAAAAGTTATTATCCTCCTAAGCAACAGTTAAGGAGCTTTCTCATTTGGATTCAGTGGAATTTGCTTGATATGGACCTTGAGTCTGCCTTTAAGAAGTTTCTCTGGAATGCTGTGGGATATCACCTACCTTCACTGCTTTTTCTGTGCTTTTTGTTAAGATTGTTAATGAGCAATCTACACAGGCTGCAAGCCCTGTAATTCTACCTGTGTCACAGCAGCAGCCATCTTTACCTCCCACTGCAAACATTCTTGGCTATGCCCTCCTTTGGAGAGAGGGGGGAGAGTCAGAGAGAAAAAAATAAGGAGATGTCCAATACTTTTAAATCGATTGTGGACATACAGGGGCAAGATATTAACTTTACCTTTGAAGAGGAGCCAAATTTAGATCAGTTTCCACCCGACCCAGGGGGGCATGGGGGAGCGCTGGAGCGTGTGCAGAGAACAAAGGCACCCCAAGGCGGAGCCGCTGCAGAAGAAGCTCCAAGGCCACATTGGACAAATATCAGCAATTACAGAAACAGTTGAGCAGAGCCATGGTGGCTCAAGCAGCTTCAAAGGGAGACAAAATAGCCAAAAAAATCACTAACTATATGGTATCTAGTTCAAGATTCATCACTGTAATTAAAGGTTGATAAGCTGCAATGGTCACCGCTGCTACCACCTGGTTCATAGAGACTCTTCGCTTAACATCGCCCGTTTTTATACAGTCGTGTCCTTTTCCCTCTGTCTGTGAACAAGAGATATATTGAGTGAAATAACTGGGTTTGTTAAAGTTAACTTTGAGGGTTTCTTTCTCTCCGTTTTTCCCCTCTGCAAGTGGATATGGGGCATGGTGAAGAATACATTGGAACCTTCTAGAGATAACAGCTGCCAACCAGGGCAGATCACCCCCCAATCCCTCTCCAAGAAGAAGCACCAGGGTAGTACCCAGTTTGTTAAGAAGTCATGATTCATTGTTTTCTTAGAATGTCTTTATATACCTTTTTAGAGCTAATTTTGTGTTTTTTAAGTAATTATGAGTTCTTGCGGTTTTACAGTTTTACTGGAGAAATTATTGTGACCCCTTAAAAATTCAAAAAACCCCTCTTTAGAAATGTTCAAAGTAAATATTAACAGAAGTAAAAAGTTAGCTTGCAATAATTAGTTTTAAAACCTAATGTTGAAATACTGAGTGATTTACAGCTACTAATAAAATGACCTTCCAATTAATGCTATCTACAGAAGATATTCATGCTTTGAAAAATAATTAGCTAGGAAAACTTCACTGTACAAGAATACAAAGCTAAGTTAACCACAGATTATCCATTTACCTGTTTTTTCCACAATTTCAGAAAGGTAATTTCAATGTGAATCTTTTTGCTATGAAAGCACATATAACAGCATATATACCAATTTGGACTAAGGATTTTAATTAAAAATTGGACTTGATGTTTCTTCAAAGTGCTACAAAAGCTGAATGGCAAATTGCCAAACCCTTCTTTGTTGTGGCTTTTCTCTAGTAAAATTGTACTTTAAAAATCCTAACAAACTTAAGCTTGTACCAGGGAAATTCCTACTACAAATGAGTATTTTCAGTAACATTTGCAGTTATTATGAGTTATTCTCAGGCCAAATTACATAAAATCATAATGCATTTGTTACATCTTTATAATCTCTATAGTAAATCCATGTTGCTGTTTTATTATGTTCAAAAGTTATATACCAAACTTTCAGTTGCCTTTTTTTTGTAATAAAAAGGTAAGATTGAGTTATGTTTTCATTTGATATAGATTAAGTGTTAATAGAATTAAGCAAAGTTAAGTTTCACTAGGTTTAGGTTTGAGTGTTCTTAATATTATTTTAAGGTTAAGTTATGTTATTTCCTTCTTTCAAAATTAATTTCTACCAGGTTTGAAATTTAAATTGTCTCCTGTTTTGTTAAAAGACACTTGTCTAAATTGCAAAGTATAGTTATTTTCCTAGAGAGATGAGGATGACTACAACTGAAACAGCTGTGATGGAACACTGATAAACACCTGCATGTGAATGGAAGAAGATACAGTCTGTTGCATCCTTCATTTCATCCAAGGTTTAATTATTCATTACAATCTTTACTGGTTTTGTTTTCTATAGCTTAATTGGTTTTCAGTGCTTCCAGAATTCCAGAAAAATCTATCATTGCTGAAAGTCAGCTACCATGAGAGAAACTTCAGATTAAACCAACTGCTAAACGGTTTGATCGGTCTGTTGCATAAGACTTCTGATCATTTCCTTTACACAAATGCATTTTAACACTTTGCTGTGCTTTAAGCATCTCATAGCTGCTATTATTAAGAACCTTGTTTTGAAAATGAGCTAAGAGGCATCTTTCCAGCTTAAAGCTGAATCTGGCCAAGACTTGACTTTACCTGGATGGAATGTTTGCCAACAAGTCCAGATGTTTTCTGTACCAAATCAATATTCAAGTCACTTTTGACTTGGAAACTTGACCCTATTAATATGACAGCTGGATTAATTTTGAAGTGGGCTTGGAGAATCATTTCCAGAGGTGGTTATCCAGTCCTTCGCTGATTTGAGGTCTGTCAACTGTTTGCAGACTCTGAGATGCTGGTACAGTGTTTTAGTGGTTAATAATAATTCTATATCAGATATGTTATTAACAGTGTTTATTATCTAATTAATTTCTAACTACTGTAAGTTTTCGTTCATTATGTGTATAGTTTTGTGTTGGTATTCATATGCATGGTAAAAGTACATCTCACTTTTGAAAGCAAAAGGAATTGATGCCCTAAGAACATTCAATTAATGTAATAAGTGCATTAGAAATTTAGACCACAATTCCTCTTGAATAATGAAATATTTACACCAAAAATTGTAGAAAATATCATAAAATCTGAATTCACAATTATGTATACCACAGCTAAGCCTAAATGATTCATTAACTTAAAGGGGAAAAGATGCCTATGTTTTGTTGAAAGGTTCAAAGGAGTAATCTATTCATCTGACCAGACTGACTGCCTCTGAAAACATGAGACCCAATAAACACAAAAGTCACCATACAGCCATAGTACTCAAAACAAGACCGGAAGTGAAACTGCCAGAACACAATTATGTCTGAAAAACTACACAGATAGTTTGCCAACAGAAGTTTCATGCTATCATGGTGTTGTGTCTCTACTAATTTTCTTCAGTTACTCCCTGTTTCAGGATTTGAAGGAACATGCAGTGATGTTACGGATCAACCTTTTCAGCTGATACATTTTCACCTGCTTAAACAGCACATCTGGAGTCTCAACTATTTGGATCTTAAATAATAACAATTTTTTCAGTTCCCTGGAGGACATTGGAAATTATTTTTGTACCATTTACAAATTATCTTATCTGGCCACTTCAGCAATAAATCATCTCAAAGCAAAGTTGTCCCATCCCTTGTTCTTCATCTTGACAATGCGGTCAGGAAAATTTGAATGAAAAGGAGGTTGCATCCTCCAACAACTGGAGAGAACCCATGGGAAATGT
>NW_015379316.1:42978-44059 GCF_001522545.3 Parus major | reverse complement strand
AGCCCCTGAGGGATCAAGCCCAGGGCCCAAGGGGGCCCCAGCACCCAGGGGACACCCTCGGCCACAAGCACCTGGCACAGGCATTGCCCTCCTGGCCAGGGGACAGCCCATTCTAACAGCCCCTGGCAAGGAATCAGCCTTCCAGCTGCAGGGCACAAGGACACTGCAAGCACAGACAGGAGCACCCTCAGCACCAGCAAGTCCAGCCCTTGATGGACACGGATTCTTACAGAGGATGCAAACAGAATTCTGCCTTTGAGTGGGAACAAGAGGTAGAAGGGAAAATGCTCAAGACATGGACGGTCCTTCTGCAGGGATGTACGGAAGCACCGGCCTTATTCAGGCAAATAAATAAATTGCAGGAAATATCAAAGGAATTTTCCTCACCCCCAGGAACTGGCTTAATGAAGGATGTGGATGACTTGATCCAATAAGGAGGACAAGAAGTGCTAGAAGAAGCCGCTGTGCAATGCCTTAATTTTCAGGCTAAAAAGCATCTTTGAGTATTTGGGGAAAAAAAAAAGTGCAAATAGTGGAGGAAAATGCTAAATATTTGGGACCTATTTTGACTGAAAGTTTGTGGTGAATTGACCCAGAGAGGGTCTAGGGAAATCTCAGAAGTAATGCACTAAAAAGGAGCTATAACGATTTTTAGGATTATTAGGGAATTGCAGGACCTGGATTGAGGATTCTCTGTTCTTGCGGGAACATTGTAGGACTTTTTAACCCCAGATAGCTTCAATGTCGATGTATGGACTTGAGAAAGAGAACAAAACTTGAGAAAATGAAAAAACAAAATTATTGATGCCCCAGCAGCCATGGCTCTTCCAGAATCAGAAAAGAAATTTTAATTGTATGTGAATGTTAAACAGGGCCATGCCAAATGAATTCTTATGCTAAAATGTTTAACCCAGTGGCCAGAGTGGCCTCATTGCCTGCAGAACTGTGCAGCCACGACTTTAATGGGAACTGAGGCCCAAAAACTGATGGCAGGAAGATCTCCTATTGTTCAAGTCTGGCATCAAATTAAAGACTTTGTAGACCAAAAGAGCCTCCACATGAATGAGCAGAGCTCAGTTAT
>NW_015379316.1:40183-42618 GCF_001522545.3 Parus major | reverse complement strand
CAGGGCAGCTAACAGGGTGGTAAAAGCAATTCTGACTTCCTCAGCAATCACTGGATCAGTTATCAAGGGATTTCTAAAACAAATAATTCCAAGAAAAGGGATTCTGGAAGCAACAGACTCAGACAGGGGAATTCATTTAACAGGAAAGATCCTTCAGGGGCTTATGGCAGCTTTAGGAATACAATGGGAGCTCCACAACCCTGGGCACCACCAGAGCTCACGTCAGGTAGAAAGAATGAATGGGGAAATAAAGAAACACCTTTGGAAGCTGGTGATAGAAACCAAGATGCCATGGGTATGGCTTTTGCCATTGGCTTCAGCAAGAACAAGAGCCAGACCCAGGGCAGATATTCAATTATCTGGAACTGTTCTTTGGAATTCCTAACTGATCCTGATAATTCTTGACCGAGTGCAAGGTGGAGATAAGCGATGTATATTCAAAGCAGGCTGTGGGCAAAATCCTGTTGCCTGTGGAATCTCATCCTCAGGAAGCTCAGCTGGCAAAGACCCAGCCTTGGGACTTTGCTGTTCACAACATCCAACCAGGACATTGGGTCCTGATGACAGCTCTGGTGGCCAAGTGGAGTGGCCCATTCCAAGTGTCCCTGAGCAAAGAAACAGACCCAGCACAGCTGAACACGGGGGGACCTCTCAGCCTCAGCTCAAGGGCTCTGAAGCCCTGGAGAGTTGGGACTTCCCAGCTGCAGGAGGACCATGGGAAGCCATCCCTGGGCCTGCCCACAGATCCTCTGCTGAAATCCTTGGCCTGGGCACCCTCCTTTGCCATCTCCAGCCACTGCGGGACAATCCTTGCTCTCACTCTTGCAGCTTCAGGCCTTGCTGTGCCTGCCCTCGCCACAGCTGCTGGGGAAGGCACCGGGACAATTCCACTCTGCCTCTCAATTCCACTCACACTCTGCCCTGCCTGGGATTACAGTCTGGGAAAATATACAAAGTGTAAATTTTGTTAAAATCTTCTTTGTCAATTCAGGCTTGGTTTGGTTTTGCTTTGGGGAAAGAAATTTTAGATTTTTTCTTAAGGGATGTTACACCACTCAACAGAGGTGAGCTTAACATCTCAACAGACTGGAAAAAGCCCAAGAGATTCCCACAAAGATAATGACCATCAACAAAACATCACACAGAATTCACAGAATGGCCAGGTTGGAAGAGACCTTCAAGATTATTGAGTCCGACTCATGCCCTAACCCCTCAACTAGATCATGGCACTGAGTGCCATATCCAGTATTTTTTTAAAAACATCCAGGTATGGTGACTGTACCACCTCTCCAGGCAGATCATTCCAGTACTTTATCACTCTTTCCATGAAAAACTTGTTCCTAATATCCAACCTATATTTCCCTTGATTCAGCTTGAGACTCTGTCCTCTCGTTCTGTTAGTTGCTGCCTGGAGAAAGAGACCAACCCCACCTGACTACAACCACCTTTCAGGGAGTTGTAGAGAGAGATAGTCACCCAAGTCCTCTGTTCTCCAGGCTGAATAACCCCAGCTCCCTCAGACATTCCTCAGAGCTCATGTTCCAAGCCCCTCACCAGCCTCATTGCCCTTCTCTGGACCCAGCGACAACGCCCAGTAGCAAATATCAACCAACATCTACCACAGACACTGCCCCAGGCACAGCTGGAGACACCTGGTCTGGAAAAGGCTGAGCAGGAAATCCAGGAGTGCAGACCTAATTAACATCAGAGGTGAAGAAATGCGGGTGCAATAGAAAATCAGATACTAAGAACTACTAATAACTTGGAAGCAATGAAACCTATGGATTTCTATGGGATCAGACTGTATAAAGTTTAGGAGAAATCTAGTAAAATTCACATGTTACACAACGATTTTCTCTGCACGCTCAAGTTACCTGTGGACGAAATGATTTCTGTTGCACATCCTGGCCAGAATCAAATAATGCCTTGACTCTCTAACACTAAAGACATTATTGGAGAGTTTTTGTTTTTCCTGCACTTTAAGAGACAAGATTACAGCATTGGAATATTTTTTCTTAATGATCCTACTTTTATATTGTCAGTTAGATTTGGGCTAGGGATGTGAGAATCAATTTTTAGTACTAGGAAAAGAAGTACAAAAAACCTAATTGCTTTGGAATTTTGTTGCATATGTTTGTGCATGGCTCTTAGCGATGGCAAAATTTTGGTATAGGTTTTTCAATGTTCACCCTTAGGTTGCATTCTGAAAAACTAGAAGTTTTAAAGGTGACCCTTTAACACATAAACAATTCCTAGAATACAATTAAAATAAAAAGGAAAAAAAAAAGGAGAAACCATACCAGATGGTGGGGGGGTCCACGTATGAGTCATCCCACAGCCGCCTTGGAATAGAAGCTTCATTCCAGGCAGCCAGAAGGGGAGCTTTAGAAATGCAAATTAACACTACTGGGCAAAGTATGGACAATGTATCAGTC
>NW_015379316.1:38935-39929 GCF_001522545.3 Parus major | reverse complement strand
AAGAAATGTACCAAATTGTAAAGATTAACCTTGTGTAACCAGCCTGGAGAGACCTGTTAAGTTTTGTGACCACCTGTTAATAAACATGAAACAAGATTCTAACGAGCTCAGGAGTTTTCTTCAAATCATAAGAACTGAGATAACCAGAGCTCCCCACGAGGGAGGATCCCAAAAGAATTCAGTCCAAAGAAGGCTAAGAAATCCAAGAATAAAAAGAAAAATACAGAAGAAATGCAGCAGACACAAAGAAACAGAAAAAGGACTTTTTAGAGAAAAGTTAAAATTCTTAGGTTATCTTGTCCAGATGAGGACAGCAGTAACCAGAGCCCTGGGGGAGGAATTTATTGCATTTCTGTTATCAGGGAATGTGAAACTCGGTGGAGCCAAGAAGATTGATTTATTGAGAAGGGGGAGAGTCAAAAACTAAACAACAAAACATCCAAAACTTAAGAAGAATGTTTGAATCATGTATGAGAATTTATGAATATGTATTAGGATTCTGTTTTTAAGGGAAAATCCTTTGTTAGTAAGGTGTGTTCTCTTGGCTGAATGCAGTGACACCCAGCCACGTCTGTATACTTTATTTTTATCTCCTAATTATCTTCCTATTAAACCTTTAAATTCTATTAAAAAAATATGTGAACCTTGTTTTTCACGTCCAGGTGAAGACAAGCAGTCCTTCAAGCCCTCCAAAGGAAAAATTTATGGCACCCGTTATCAAAGGACATAAAACCTAGTGGCGCCAAGAAGATTGGTCTATTGGGAATGGGAGCCAGGAAAGACTAAACAGAGGAACGCCAAAAATACTAAGAAGAATGTCTGAATATGTATGAGAATTTATGGATATGTAGTAGGATTCTGTTTTTAAGGGACAATCCTTTGTTAGTAGGTATGCTCTCTTGGCTGAATGTAGAGACACCCGGCCGTATCTGTCTACTTTATTTTTATCTCCTAATTGTCTTTTTATTAAACTTTTAAATTCTATAAAAAAATA
>NW_015379316.1:37475-38714 GCF_001522545.3 Parus major | reverse complement strand
TTGGGGGAGGTTTCAGGGGTCCTGGGTGGGCTGGGAGAGACTTGGGGTCTTGAAGGGGCTTGGGGTGTTTGTGACAGGTTTTGGGGGCCCTGACCCCTGCAGACCCCCCAGCGATGCTGCCGGCCGCAGCAAGATGCTGACGGGGTCCAGAGCTCCATGTTGGGCTTCATCCTACTGGCGCTGCGGCTCGGCTTCTACCTGTGCAAGAAGGTGAGGGGGAGCACTGGGGGTCGTGCCCCCCCTCCCCTGGAGCGTGTGTGCTCCCCCCGGGGTGCCCCAGCCCGGTGTCACCCCCTTTTCTCTGCCCCCAGAGCTCCTCAGCCGGCAGCGGCCGCAGCCCCTCCCCGTGGCCTCAGACCCAGCTGGGACCTCCCGCTCCGACCCCACACTGATTATGGAGGGGTCGTGTGTCCCCCGTCAACCCCGCTGTCACTCTGACCCTGCCCGGCTGCTCCCAGTGTTCCCAATAAAGCTTCCCAGTTGGCCTCAGTCCCGTTTATTGAGGAGCAGCGGGGAAGGATTTGGGGGATCCCGCAGAGGAACCTTGACTGGGGGGGCAGAACAGACCCCAAGATGGATCCAGAGTGGGGACCCCCGTGTGTCCCCCCGTGTCACCTTGCTCTGCGGGGCCACGGGAGGCACCTGAAGCCCAGCGCAGAACCCAGCGAACCTCAAAAGGCACCGGGACCCCCCCAAAGCCGCCAGGGGAATTTGGTGAGGGTGCGTGTGGGGAGTGCCCAGGCCGGGCCAAGAGCCCACAACTGCCCCACTCCGACCTGCCCTGGTGCCTCCCATGGGATGGGACCGCGTTGGGAAAAGGAGGGCTGGGCTCCGGACCCGGGGCGGGGCGGGGAGGGAGGGGAGGAGAAGGAGAAGAGACGGAGGAGGAGAGCTGAGGAAGGAGTGGGACAAGGGCAGAAGCGAAGACGGAGCCGGGATTAGAAAGGAGGAGGAGTGGGACCCATCCCAACACAATTACAGGGTCCTAGCCCCCTCTCCCAATCGTTGGGGATCTCAGCCCTCTCTTTTCCTCTACTTTTCCACCACTTCCTCACTGCCCCTCAATCTACGGGGCCTGTTCCCCATGCTTGGTTTTGGGATTTCCAAGCCCTTCAGTCTGGGGGTCCCATCACCCTTTCTTTCAACTCAGGCAGCTCCTGGCAGCTTTTCCTTGGGAGGAATGTCTTGAGTTTTGGGATTTGTGGAGTACAGTTCTGGAGGGGGACAGCTCTGTCTGGC
>NW_015379316.1:28145-37312 GCF_001522545.3 Parus major | reverse complement strand
GTTTCCAAAGGACTCGACAGGGCCACTGGAGGAGAGGTCAGTGTCAACACGCCCAGCACGTCTGGCAGCTCTCGAGGGCTTTCCCCTCTGCTGGGAGCTGTGGCTGGAGCTGTGGGGCCCAGCAGAGCTTTTCCTGCACAGGCTGCTCCTCTGAAGGCAGAGCAGGGTCAGCCTGCAGAGCACAGCTGGGACAGACTTGGTCCTTCTCAAGTGCCCAAAGGAAGGCAAGGAGGGCAGCGGTGTCTGTCAGAGCAGGACATGCTGGCTTGGTCTTCATGTCTGAAAGTGTGAATGCATCAGCTGGTGGAGACTGAGGCCCAATTTATCTTCATCCCAGCCTCAGACAGGAACACTTTTTCCATCCTTCCAAACTGGGCTCAGTTTGGGATTTTAGTCTGTTGGGGGTAGGTGTCCTACCTTTTGTTCCTTCTCACCTGTAGAATATTTACCTATTAGTTGCAGGGAAACCTGATTGCTGGTATGTGAAAAACAATGTTCACTTTCCTGGTAAATTTTAAAATGTTTAATAAAAAAAGACAATAGGAGACAAAAACAATAAAGCAAAGGATTCAAATGGCCAGATACATGGCACTCTGCCAAGAGCACACCTGGGGTTTTGGGAACACCCTTTATATATAATTTCTGTCACATCAACCTGATGCATATTCATAGACCTTTATGCATATTCAAACTTTTCTATTAACTAGTTTACATTTTCCAGGAAGTATTTAGCATGGCCACTCCTTGGGTCCACCTTTTTAGAGCACGCGTTTTTCTTGGCTTGTGGTTTTAATCTTCTTATCACCTTTTAATTTGGGCCTTGGCTCCTTCTTTCCACAGATGGTGAGTGTTGATAATCAGCAGGGTCCCCATCATCTCTTCACTGGAGGTTATCCTAACTAAGCAGACAGTTCAAACATACTGTATCGACTATTACAGCAAAGCCATTTTAACATTATACATACAGCATTCATCTTAATACTTGCGAAAAGCCAATATGATATTATGTATCTGTAACATGGTACTTACTGAGCGCTTGAGAAACACAGAGTTTGGCTAGGCCCAAGGGGAAAGGGGGGCTGGAAGAAGGAAGGTCAGGGGCAGCTGGTTTTCCTTAGGGCTTCAGAGGAGGACACACTTAGAGCTGCAGTTACTGGGAGAAGGGAGTTTGCTGTGACCCAGACAGAACAACTTTTTCTTCTGTTCTTCATCTGTGGTCCCCCTGCACCCCACTCTGTCCCGCTGGGACTGCTGCAATGCCAGCCACAGCCACAATGCTTAATACACCTCATCCTCTGGCCTGGGATTTCTACTCATTTCTGCCACTCCAGCTAGGTGTTCCCGCAGAGTCCAGCAGGAGCACTGGCATCCAATCCCTTAGGGGATTTGTGAAGCAAAGCCTCTCCTCCATCCTTTCCTGTATCAGCTAAGAAAGTTGTCACAAGGTCCTTGGTTCTGTTTTGCTATTAATGCTATAGTTATTGTTGTTTCTTTCACTTGTTTTGCATACTAATGAAGAACTCGTGTTCCTATCCCCATATCTTTGCTTGAGTGTCGCCCTGGAAATTAAAACCTTCCGATAATGTTTTCATAGTTTTAGTTACTTTCCCGTGAAAGTTCTATAAACATAAGTTGTTTATCACATTCCTTCTAAGAAACATCTTTTGATGGATATTTTGCATGAACAGTGTGCTTAGGAAGATGGTAACTTAATTATGCAGTCCCTGGTCATTGTCGAGAATCTATAAATACTAGAGTCAGAGAATAAAGGTGCTGCTTTTCTGTTCTGACACTGAGAGGCGTTTGTGTGAATCATTTAATGTCATTTAGCGACACTTGAGAGCCCCTTAATTTCAAAACTGTAGTAATTCGGAGGGAGGAGGTTTTACATTTTTCATTCCAAGGGGGGCACCTGCCCTCCCTAACAGACACCTGTCTTCTAAACCAAGATATAGTCCTACTGCGCCTGTTTGCACAGAGAGAGGGAAAGAAATGAGAAGATCCATGTCCAGAGCAAAGCTCTTCCCTAAACCCTGCAGCTGTGTCTTGGTCTGGTGTCAGTGGCAGCTGGGACAGGGATTATCTGAGCAATGGATGTGCACGTTTGCTTTGTTGTGCTATCCCAAACAGAGCAGGGACATTTGAAATCATGGCCAAATGCCATAGAATTGCTAAAGGGTTCCTGGCTGTTTTGCTCTGTGTGCACAGAAACAGAATGACCTCCTGCTTGCAAAATGTGTTGGAATAATAATCCTAAGAGTGCTGAGGCCATTTGAGAAGACTGTAGGTGCAGAGAATGTTGTTAGAGCTTTGAGGCTGACAGCTGAGGCACCATTTCTGCAGAGCTTACAGAGCCAAATGTCTCTGGCCATGAGTCCTGTAACAGCCCCCAGCGAGCAGAGCAATGGGCTGTGGGAATGGCACTTGCTGAGCTCTGGTGTCCCATCCCAAGGCAGTTTGGCACAGCCCGGCTCGGTCGCTCCAAAAAGACTCACTCCATGGTCACTCCAAAAAGACTCACTCCATATCTGCTGTGGCCTCCTGCCACAGACTCCTCCAGTTAAAGGTCTGCAATGTCCCTTCAGGTGGCCATCAAGAAAATGAGTCTCAGAGGGCAGAACAGGGAACGAGCTGTGAATGAGGTCGTGGTCCTGAAGGACAAGAAGAACCCCAACATTGTCAACTCTTTGGACAGGTGAGTGCTTCAGGTCTTCTCCCGTGCACGGGCCCTGCGTTCATCTTTCCTGGCATCCCTAGTCTGTAGCCTGTTCTGAAAATGCCTGACCTGGCCATATCTTCCCAGAACAACAGCCTGGCACTTCACTCCTTCCACGTGCTTTTGTTGCTTTGCTTTGGCTTTTTCTTCAAGTCGACCCCATTTGCTGTGTTTTAGAACAAGTACTGATAAACCATGGCAGAAATTATTTTCCTTGGCTGCTTCTTCCCAGCCCTTTTCCATTGCTGCAGATGCCAGGAAGACCAGGTTCTTCTTTCCAGAAATGCATCATTTGCCCATTTTTCAATGGCCTTGCCTATTTCTGAAGGGACTTTGTGCAAGGTTTTCCAAGCATTTGCCTGCTTTTGTCCCAAGTGCTGCACGGCCTCCTCCCCTGGATAACTCTGGAAGTTGTGTTGCCTTGTTCTGGAGGGAATGGTGGAACTGATGAGTTCAGATGCTGAAGAAAGTGTTGTGGTTCCACATTGAGCTGGGCTGTTGCTAAAGTGCATTTTTCACCTGCTTGCCATCTAAGGCCTCTCCTTTCTCCCGGGTGCCTCCTTCTCCTTTAGACTGTGCAGATTCCAAGGCCTGTGCAGCCTGGCAGGAATGTCTCTCCATCTGATTCTGTCCTCATTGACAAGTGACCCGGGAACAAAACTCCACTCCAGGCTTTTCCCTGGGGGAATTGAGCAATGCACATTCATCTCTGTGCCATTGTTTTCCTCTTCCAGCTTCCTTGTTGATGGAGATCTCTGGCTGGTGATGGAATACATGGATGGAGGAACTTTGCAGGACATTGTCAGACAGACATGCATGGCTGAAGGAGAGATGGCAGCTGTCAGTTGGGTGGTGAGGTGCTACGGCGGAGTAGATGGTAGGGGGGCCATGACCTCCCTTGCAGTAGCGTCTTTAAAAAGACAGCCCAGGGGCACAGGCACGTCCCTAGCCCAGTGAGTGATTTTCAGCTCAGCTCAGCGGCAGCTCTCAGGCAATGCAGAGAGAGGGACTGAAGCACTGTGTTGCAATCCACAGAGTGCAGGGCCCTCTGTGAAGGGAGCCAGGGACAGCAGCTCCCTGAACAGGGAGAAAACTGGGGTTTATATAGGGAAAGAGAGGGGTGGGAAGAAACTAGTAACAAATAGGATACAAGTAACTTGGTAGAGTGACAAGGAGAAAACCAATGAGATACAACAAATCAACATACAGACTGCAAAGGTCTCTGGGTGGGACACTCTCACTATGAGCAAAAGTATCTTGCTCAAAGATTGGCTCTCCAAGGGAGTACCACAACTCTTTCATCAGCCGATTTTTTGGCCCCCACAACTCCCCCTTCTTTATTTAATAAAAAAGCCTCTCCCACAGACCTTGTAAGTAATTTCTTGAAATAACTGAACATACACAGAGAAATGAAAATTATTCTAAAAACCCAAAGGATATTTCTTAATAATTATAAATAACACATATTATTTATTATTTACTAATTAATTCTTATTATTTTTCTTCTTCTTCTCCTTCTTCTTCTTCTTCTTCTTATTATTATTATTAATAACAATAACAATATAATTAATATCCTTAATATATCTGAAGAGAACCAAGCCAACCCTTGAGTCCCTAAGTTCCAAAGATGTCTTTAAACCACTGGGGTTCCTTCTTGGTTTTGAGTTCCCAAACCATGTTCTGGAGTCTTTGGATGTGGGCGTGGATGCCTTTGCAGAGGCTCGATAGATTTAAGCAGCTCAGCCCTTCAAACTCCTCAGAGCTGTGTACATGGGCAAGGAGCAGGAAGTCTATTGCAGTTCAGTTTTGGAGTCTCTTCATCCGCTAAAAGGTCACTTAATAACAGCGGAGGTCAAATTGGCCTGTTTACCAAGCCAACACTCCAGATGAGAAAGCTCACCAAGGGCTTTTAGCAGCAGCTACCAAAGGTAAAAAAGCCAACATCACTACCCTTTTTGTGTAAGACCAATCTTCGATTTGGCTATCACAATTTTCATTCAATTGAGTGAATTCTCTTTTTTGGCGGGCCAATTCATTTTTTTTTTGCCAATCGTAAATCAAGGTTGAATTTGGAATGAGGATGGTAAGCTGGCCAAGTGTACAGGGATCTCCCTGGAGTCAGGAGGGGATTCCTGCTCACACTCTGTCCCCACAGATCAAGAACACTCCTCAGGGTAGCATTTTGAGACGGCGAGAGGAGGCAGATTGTGTGCTGCTGGTGTAATTGCAGCACTTAAATTGATTATAAATTTTATTGTTGGGCAAAACATTTTTCTTTGTCTGGATTGCATTATGATATTCGGAGGAAGGCCATGTCTTTCCTATTGGACAGTAGTCAAAATTTACACAATAAGTGGCCTGGGAGGACCTCAAAAGTTCCAATTTTTGGGGTTCCTCTGGTGCATGAGGCAAGATCCTTGTCCACTCGTCCCAAGTATCTACTGGGTTGGGTTCTTTCCCTGTGAAAGGATATTCGTGGGACTTCAAAGGAACCCCTACCAGGCAGGATGATAGAGGGTTGGTGGTGCTGCCCATGGACAGGCACATACGGTCTCGCTTAAGAGTCTTTGCAAGGGTGATCCATACATTTTCTTTGGGCTGTGCTACCAGCCAGGTATCCACAACTGATGTTCCAATGAGCATCCAAAAGAACTTCAAGGGGACTTGGTTTGCCATACTACCAGGTAGTTGGGCCATCTGTGGTAGGGTTTTAAACAAAAGATTAGTTTTGAAGGAAGGGGGGGTAACTCCAAGGTCAATTCCCCCATCCAATCCCCGATTTTTCTAAAAAACTATATAAAAGGATCAGGTATTGGGGTTGAGGTAGTTATTTGCTGGTGGGGTCATTCTGTGCAGAGGGGACGCATGACCAGTCACCAGCAGCATTAAGGTGCATTTCAGTGCATCTAAGAAATAGGATAACATATTGTTGAGGTGCAGGGTTGATGGTAGAGTACCGCAACCTTCCCAGAAGCATCTCTGGGAAAGCCACTTTGGACAGCGCCACACACCCACATGGACACTCACGCTGCTGAGTGGATAGCAGGATAGATGCAATTGGAGTCAGTGGCAAAGAGTTGAGAGGGGTCTTTGTATGGGTTTCAGGAGGAGAGTTTATTTCTTCTGACTCGTGAAGGGTCCAGGGACAAAGGGCCCAGAACAGCGCTGTGCAACATGTGGAGAGCATGGGGGTGGAGAGCAACTGGGACCAATGAGGTTAGGGACAGGGGGTGATACAGAGGAGGGTCCAGGGTGCCAAAGCCAATCAGTCTGAGGTAGGGGAGGGATTAGAGAACTCAGACCAATGGGGATCCAAGGACAAGAGAAGGTTCTAGGGATAGGGGAAGGCCTGAGGAAAGGAGGCAGGGAAGGAACCGCCCAGGGGGAGGGAAAAGAGGCTGGCCAACAGGCCGGGGGAAAGGTAGAACTGGGGTACATGTATCATCAACAGGGAGACATCATAGGAGAGGCCTCAGCCATTAAATCATAGTGGCATCTCTCCAAGGGGATTTAGAACTTTCCTGGATAGGGGGCTCACAAATCCCCACAACATATGGGTAAAGGTTTTAGAGGAAAGAGGAGGAGAGTGATAAGGAAGGGAGAGGGGAAGGGAGTTTTAGGAACTATGCTTATCAGGTGCAGCAGTGTCTCAGCTCTGATCCGGTGCAGAACTTGATCTTGTTTGAGATCTGGTGATAAGTGGAGCAGTTTTCTGTGGCGGCAATTTTCGGCAACATCTCCATCACCAGGCAGAACTGGTTTGTTGTTCTTGAGGACCTGTGTGTGTCTCAGTAGGACATGAATGGTCTGGCACAGATGTGGTGTTTAAGGGACCCAAGTAAGGTTTTATATTTTTTCCTGGGAGCCATTTGGGACCAGATGGTGTGGACACACATGCATACCCCCTTCCCCAGGTAATCATGGGAAAGGTCCTGATGTTTGTTGTGATTCTGGATCTTTGATCAACACATGGGCTTCTCAGTAAGCTTAGCTTGGGTTGAATTGGAGAAGTACCGAATCATGGGGTGGGTCAGGCTCTGAGGATGAACAATTTAGGAAATTGATGACATAAAGAGCTTTGCAGAGACTCTCAGTGGAACGGATGGTATCTGTTCCTCCCCGCTGTTGATCAAGGACTCTCTTGAGTGTCTGATGTGTCCTTTTCACAACTGACTGCCCTCTGGAAGAGTGAGATATGCCTGTGGTGTGCTTTACCTCCCACTGGTTGAAAAAGCCCCTCAGTCTGTGAGAGGTGTAAGCAGGGCCATTGTCAGTTTTTATTTGTTGTGGGACTCCCAAGATGGCAAATGCGAGGAGAAAATGCGTGATGGTATGCTTTGCATTCTCTCCTGTGTGGGCTGAGGCAAACACAGCACCTGAGAATGTGTCTATGGACATATTTTGTTCTTCTGAATGAAGGAATGTGGGTTACATGCATCTGCCACATTTGGCAGCTGTTGAGACCTCAGGGATTAACCCCGGAATTCATGGATGGAACTTGATACATCTGGCAATTGGGACAGGTGGCAACAATTGCCCTAGCTTGATCCCTGGGTAGCTTAAACATTAGATTTAGCACTGGGACGTTCATGTGGCCTGTGTGGCCTGGGGGGATCAGGTCAGACCCCAGCGGTCTCGCAAGCGGGGGACAGGAGGCCGGGGGGCTCTGGGCAGGGCCACAGCTGCTGACATCTTGCCAACACTATGCTCCCCCTTGGCCCACACCAATGGCTCCCAGCGGCTGACAGACAGAGGGAGGGGCCCAGCACAGCCTGAAATCCATCATAATGACTGCTGCAGCCACTGCCTATGACCATCTGCAGGCCTGACAAGATTTAATCCTTTCAGTGCACAGATGAGACCTACAGACCACGATTCTCCTCTGGAGAGGAAAGGACAAAGTGGGGACACGTGGAAGACAACGTGAAAACACTGAGGTCAGTAAAGAAAGAGTCAAGCTGTAGATGGCATGTGAGGATATGCCTTAATGTTGGGTTGAAAATTCTTTTGGTAGCACCATGGAGATGGACAATGATATACTGAAATATCTCCTTTAATTCATGAGAGAGTATGAGGGGATGACATATTCAAACTGTAGATGTGAGCAGAGGCATCCATTGATGAGGCCAAGCAGATGTTGAAGTAGCTGTGATCCCATAAAAAACTTGAACAGAGAGGGAGAGATGAGAGTGATGAAGACTTTGCCCCCAGGGAGAGAAGAAAACCTCTGTTCCCAGAGATGATCACAGAGACAGATGAAAGAAATTTTGCCTCTGAACAACTCATCCTTTAAATAATACCCCATAAGTTCATGGCCCATAGATACACCTGTAGTAGGGCTGTGAAAATGGGAGGAATTTCATGATGCAGAACTTTTCCAAGGCACCTGCTAATTGTGTGAACAAAAAGCTACGAGAAAGCTGTTTCTTGTGGAGAAGCCTCCATGGCATGGCAAGAGAAAAGTCCTCTCCCTACAAGAACTGATGAAAGACTATTGTATATTTAGTACTGATTTAACATCCCGGGTTTTGTCTCTACTTTGTCAGGTGGGAAAGAAAAAGAAGTTGGGCAGAGAGAGGAAAGGTGTTTTGGAGGTTTTATTCTACTGTTCTTATTCTTGTAATATTCCTGTTAATAAAATTTCTTTATAACTTTTAAGTTTTAAGCCTGTTTTGCCCTTCCCCTAATCCATATCTCACAGCAAGAAATGAGTAAGTGTGCTGGTGATTTTAGCCAGCACTAAACCCACCACATGTGGTGTTTCCCGGTGTGCTGTCCGGGAAACTCAAATTGGCAAATTCAAACTACTACACCTGTAAAATAAGTTTCTATGTCTGAGTCTATTGCTTCCAGAATCCCTTTTCTTGGAATTATTTGTTTTAGAAATCCCTTGATAACTGATCCAGTGATTGCTGAGGAAGTCAGAATCGCTTTTACCACCCTGTTAGCTGCCCTGTTGTCAGCAGAAGATATTTAAACCTTCCTGCTCAGGGCATTTCAGTGCCAGGCTCTTACAAGCACCCCCAAGCTCAGCAGGTTGAGCTGACCATGGGGGCGGTAACCAGTGCTTTGTCTGATTCCCTTTCCTTAACAATAGCAAGTCTTGTCAGTCTTTTCCCTTCTGCTCTTCTCCCTTCCCATTGAAACCCCATCCAAAACCACATTTTCTCCCTCAGTCCAGGGAATGTCTCATAAATGTCTCCCAGACTGAGTCTGGAGCTCTGTCACTTGAATGCAGTCATGTTCTCTTTATCATGTCCACACCATAACACTGTGGCTGTCTGGGGATAAAAAGTCATACAATGTTCTGTCAAGAACAGAGAATCCTCAGGTCCTGCAATTCCCTAATAATCCTAAAAATCGTCATAGCTCATTTTAGAGCTAGGTAATGTTACTTCTGAGATTCACTGGACCCTCTCTGGGTCAATACACCGCAAACTTTCAGTCAAAA
>NW_015379316.1:12170-27220 GCF_001522545.3 Parus major | reverse complement strand
TAAATTACAATTGCAATTAAGAGCAAATAAAAATTCATGCTGTGAAAAATAAGCTTCATGCTTTAGAATTTTCAAAAAGTTTAATAGGGGATAAAAGAAGGGACAAAAATATCCAGTGCTGGGGTGTCTCTGTCTGGTTAGCCAGAGAGCACACTGGAGATTTGAAACTGTGTTGTCTTTATGCTTTATCATTCCTGAGGCTCTTGCATATTCATGTGGGTTTTATTCAAACTTTCTTGGGAACTCCTGATATTTCGGGTTCTCTTCTTGTTTTCTTTGTTAGGAATGTGGGAGTAAGGAAGGGCTTCAGAGGGAGCTTCAACCTCATCAATCACCACAAGATCCACACTGGAGAAAGACCCTACAAGTGGAGCCCATACCCTCACTCCTCAAGGCCCAGTCCTTTGCCCAGTGGGAGATGCAAAAGCATCTGAAGCGAGGATTCCACTGACCTCTGAGGGGAATTTTTCACAGGTACCTCTCTTGCATTGACGGTGTGTGTGCCCCTGCATATATACTATAGCAAATCTGGGAGAAATGCTGCTTTCTTAGGTGTCTAAGTACCTTGGATAGGAAAGTTAGGCCTGTAAGCAAGGTTCAGTTATAGTTATGAACTTACTTAAATGCTGCTAAGTGTTGTTCTTTTGCTAAGCTGTTAAATGTAAGTTATAAGCTAAGTTTTTCTGTTAAGTTGCTAAGCACAGCTTGGAAGTTACAGCTCTAAGTTAGGTTAAATGTAGTTATTATTCCTCTATTGGATTGTTACGGTTAAGTTATAAGTTAAGTTAGGTATAAGTTCAGTGTTGTTCCTCTGTTGAATTTGTAGGGCTGAGGTATAAGTTAAGTTATAAATTAAAGTAGAAGTTAAAGTGCTGCTTGTAAGAAATAATTTAGAGAACTCAAATGCAAGTGCTAAACCTTGGTCAGTGTTTTGTTGTATACTGGTTGTCTGTTTCAAGTTCAGCTTGTTAATTCTTTTCTTGTTATGTATTGGTTGTACTTACCTTTCGTTGTTATGTCCCTGTCCCGTCGGGAAACCACCGCCGCTGCTTCCCAAAATGGGGTCCCCAGCCCTGAGTAGGAGGATGACATAAGGGCTTATATGTAAACAAGAAAGACCGGAGACTCATGGGATGCACACAGACTAATAAGAACCCAGAGACAATGAGCCACACCAAAAGGAAGAAATAAAGACAGCACCACTGAACGAGGAAGACCCAGAGGAGTGCCCTGACTTCCTCCCAGGAGCTGACATAACCACAAAGGAATTCAACCAGGATGACATCCTGGACTCTGAGTAAAAGAAGTCGAGTGTTCCTGTGGATTCCCATGAGGATGGAAGCTTTGACCCTGCCGTGTGGCAAAGTCAACCTTCTCCTCCTTCGCATGGAATCTGGGAGCAGTGGTGGTGTGTGACCCCTTGGGCCCCCACCCAAGCTGCTTCTTTGAATAAAGGCATTAAGAAGGACCCCTAGTCCTTCCCAATTCATTTTACTGCTCAGTGTTAAGCTTTTAGGCCATGTTTCTTTTAGTCCATGCCCTCACTGTCTTTTGTCCCATGCACCTAAACACGACCCACACCCCCCTAGAGAATTCTCAGTTCATGTTTGTTTTGGTTGCCTGGTTTTTGTTTGGTTTTGTTGTTGCTTGTTTTCCCTTGCTGTGCCTTAGCTGTCCTGTAGGCAGTAAAGTGAATCTTGCCAAGGAACTTGTTGTGTTTTGTTGCCAAATATTAAATCTGGCTTTTGCTCATTGCCTTGCCACTGATTTTTAAGCGATCTCAAACTCTCTTATTCACAACAGCACTACAATGTCCTGCACCACCAAGGGCCCTGACAGGTGCCCATGTCACAAAGGGCCACACTTGGCAACCAGCCCCTGAGGGACAGACTGGAACCAGCATGGAGCAGCCCCAGACTTGTGGCCTTGTAGCCCTGGCCATGCCCAGAGCCCTGGGAGGCTTTGGCCACGGTCCCTGCTGACAGCCCCAGCCCGGCCTGCAGAGCCCTAGGGCTGTTCAGGGCAGGAGGAATTGACCACCCAGACGTGCCAGGGCCTTGTGAGCAGTGGCTCCATGTCCTGTGGGAGGCTGGGGACAGGGGGTGTCCCTCAGGGCTCTGCCTGTGCCTCAGGGCTCATCCCTGCCTTGGTCAGTGGCACCCAGGGGCGCCGAGTGCAGCCTCCGTGCCTTTGCAGGGCACAGGGAGCTGAGCAGGGCAAGGGCACCACTTGTGGGGAAACACCGAGTGCCTGCCCGGGGCAGAGCCGGGGCAAAGCCGCGCTGGAAAGCCGGGAGAGGCTGCTCAGAGCTGGCCCGGGGACTTGGGCACCTGGGAGACAGAGCCTGGCTCTGAACTGACACTGAGCCAAATACCTGAGAAATGACAGCAGATTTTTCTAGACACACTTCATTATTCTGTATTTTCTCAATGTGAGTTTTTATGGGGAACATTTTCAATGTTCATTTTACTTTTTGTTTTACCCTTTAGAAAGAATTCCACTGTATTTTGTTATGTGTGAGGAGGGATGGTCTGGGAAAGGTTGTGGGTAATGGAGTCTTTTATTCAATATAGTTTCAAATCTGAGATGTGTCAAGTCCAGACTTTGACTCCAACAGCCGTGTCTGCTTCCAGACTGCTCTGCTTTTCACAGTGAGATCTCAGTAATTGCAAATCCAGCAGTCAAAGCCCTTGAAACATGGAAAAGCTGAGAATCAGGTTAAAGCCCTTGGAGAGGTTGCTCTGTCTGTACATTCCACATCTCCCCTGTCCTACATGAACATTGCTGTATCCAGAGTTCAGGACATGCTTTTATAGATAGGAAGATACATGTGATTATTGTATATACAATTCTCTTGGAGTGAGTTATTGTGATGGTACATGCCATGATTCTCTGCTTTGTGCCCAAAGAATGGTTCTTGTATCTTTAAACCTGGGAGCCCGGGACAGATGTGTGGGGGGCCAGGGCAGTGAGAGGATCCTTGTTCGCTGTGCAGGCATTTTGAAGCCTCGCTGCTCAGGTTTTCTGCAGCTCTCTCTGAGCACCGTGGTTTTCTGTTTGGCTGAAAAGCTTGTTTGGACCAGGCAAACAAAGCTTTTTTTCCCCTTTCCTTAGTTCGGAGAGACTGCAGCGGCAAGCCTTGGAGTGCCTGGAAGTGAACTGAGCAGCTGCTTTGTGGGAACCCGGGGGCTCTGTGCCGGCAGGGCCCTGCTGGTGGCACTGGAAGTCCCCCAGGCTGTGGGTGAGGAGCTCTTGGGTGAGCGGGAGGGGCGGGAAGGGAAGTGGCACGGTGGGAACGGTGGGGAGAGAAAGGGAAAAAGGGAAATGGGGAGGTGGGACCCCCAAACAAATGTTGGATAGCGACTGGAGAGTTATGGGAAAGGAGGAGGGAAATACGGAAAGGGGTAGAAAAGAGGAACTGGGACTGTGGGAAGAAGGGTCCCATGGCGGCCGTGGGGCACTGGGGTTGTGGAGTTGGGGTTGAGAGGAATGATGGGTTTGTCTTTACAAACAAGCTGTGGGTCAGTTGATAAGATGTAGCTATCAGTGAGAGACGACAGAAACAACGGGATGGATTCCAGTAGAAGATCAAAAGAGCACTAAAAGTACACTATGAATTCCATAAAAGTTAAGAAGGGATTATGCATTGGGGGTGGGGAGGGAAGGTATCTCTGCTGGTATCAGGCGTTCTGGGAAGCCTGTACCTCTCAAGTACCTCAGCCTATGGGGAAAGAGAGAAGGGACAAGCGGCCAGGAATTAGGATAAAAAGGAGGCTGCGCCCTCCAAAAATTTGAGAGACCCCAGGGGAATGCCCCATGGCCTCTCCCTTTATTCGAATAAAGAAAAATTACTCCTCTGTCTCCTTTTTGGACATAAACCTCCGGTGTTTGTGGATTAATTTTCCTGACAGAACGGATTTAAAGTCCCAAAAGGTGGCCAAAGGACTGAAAGGGGCATGGAGCTAATTGAAATATGAAGTGAGGACAGGCGGGGTTAGGAAATGCATATGTATTAGGCGTATCGCGTAAACCTAGTCTGTAAAAGATAAAAAGGGAAAACCAAATCAAAAAGGTGTACATGCTTTTGGAGGAGATTTCCCCCATGCACCTCAGTGCTGAATAAATTCATACCTGCTCTTATGACTCTGCGAGTTATAGAGTTCCTTTTATTCTACGTATCAGTGTGAGCCCTTTGCTGGAGGGGGCAGGGTCTGGCTGGAGCCCCCCGGGTGCTCCTGGTGCCCCTGGCTGGAGAGTTGCCAAAGGCTCAAAATGGCTTGATCCCACCTCAAAATCCTCAATCACACCCCAAAATACACGATTCCACAGAAGCCCCAAAACCCCCAGGAGGGGTAGGATGGGGATTGGGACTGATGGGATGTGGAACAGATTCTGCTTCCCAGAACAGAGGAGGATAAAGAGCTATAGGCAGAATTGAGGGGGTTTCCCCCATTGACATTCTCCAGCCCCTGGCATTCCCAGCTGCCAGGTCCCTTGAGGGAATCCAGCCCCTTCTCGCCATCCACCGTGTTTAACCCTTTCCTTCCCACTCCCTCCATTGTCTCCTTCTCTGGAGAATGACTCGGATCCACTGACTCCTTGCTCTCCCCTCTGCACATGTAGACACTTCTCCATTGATTAAATATTGTCACTCCTCATCTACTCTGTGAGCCTGTAAATAAAGGACAAAGACTGGCCCCCTGAGGACTGGACTTTTTGTTTGTGTTGTTGGGATTTTTTAAATATCGATGTCTCTTGTCCATTTCCTCTCCAGGTTGGGAGAGGAAATCTTTCAGTGTCGCTGTTGGGCACAAAATAAGGAGCATGAGTTCAGTTCCACAGCAGAAAGAGGATCATCAGAAGGGCTTTTCTTCGGAACTTTTCAGCCCCTTGTATAAGGTATTCTGATACAGGTTTAACATGATTGGTAAAGGGAACAACACCTCTCTAGTCTCATTGGTGGAACAAGAGTAAACACACTCATCACAGCTGTACAATATTGTTTCGAGAATCATAAACTATTTACAAAAATAGTCCTTGAGAGAGAAATGTTCTCAAGAGACTTTCCCTTGGGAAGAGGACTTTTCACTGACATGCTGAAAAGTCTCTCAGACTTAGAAAATCAGGTCCACATTTTAACTCCAATCTTTCAGTGTCTGCCGAGTGAGAATTTAGCACCAGAGACTGTACCAGGGACGGAGCCATAGGGACATTGCAGGGACGTTTCCTTGCCCGTCACAGCCTCAGCTGGGCAAGTACAGCCTGTGCTGAAAACATCTCTGGCAGAGATGATTTCTGCTGAACCTTGCCTGCCTCCAAGGAACTGGTTTGAGAAGAAAAACCCTTTGATTTGCTGAGGCAAAGAGAAAGAAAGGCAGTATTAAATTAAATAAAAAGCAAGGCCTCTTGGAACAGCGTTTGTCTTTAAAAAGCCAGAGCCAGCCCTGCCCCCTTCAGGGAGTTGTGCCCTGCTGGCTCCTGCTCAGCTGCTCTCACCCAGCACCCCCAGGGCCTTTCCCAGAGAGCCCTTCCCAGCCCCTCTGCCCCAGGCCTGGAGCTCTGCAGGGGCTGTTGTGGCCCCAGCACAGGATGCCACACTTGGCCCTGGGAAACCTCCTCCACTTGGCCTCGGCCCATCACTCCAGGCTGTTCAGATCCCTCTGCAGAGCCTTCCTTCCCTCCAGCACAGCAGCACCACCCACTGAAGCCAAGACTCCAATTGCACCCTGTGATGTGCCGGTCGTGGGTGGAGGAAACAGATTTGTGTCTACTGTTTATCAGACCAACAGCCTTGTTTATTGTTTGGAACTTACTTACGAACCCGATTCAAAACTCCCTGGCTCAGATAGCTCATTGGCTGGGATCTCTCTCCGCCCAGATCTCTGGCCAGCGGTGTGCTTTCTACTAAGCTTGAATGGGGATGGTGGAGGGTCCCCTGTAACTTATCCAGGGACTTGTTCTGGCATGAACTAGGCTAGCCAATTTGGATTTGTCTTATGGTCAGATTGACCTTGTCCAGTCCACGCCAGCTTTACTGTGACAATATTGTGACAGTGAGGCTCCATTGCTGGTGGAGTGTTCAGGGAGATTTGCTCATCTCCGTCTGCAGAGGGGCTGAGAATCCCTTCCAAGGATCTATGGAAATATCTAAAACTCGTGAATTTATCCCCATTTAGGAGAAAGTGGCCCAGCTATGGTGATTCTTTAATTCTGCAATGAGCACCAGCCAACCCAGGGCCCCATTTCTGACACATAGCCAGTCTGTCCACCCCATTCCCATGCCCTCATGAGACAAACATCACCCAAAGCTCTTTTTTCCATCCCATACACGGCTTTGAGGCTCTGTTGGGTAAAAGATGCCCTGTCCCTTTCGAGAGCAGGGGTGGCTGCTGTGGTCAGCAGTGTGAAAGCACAGAAGGGGTGGCACAGAAGCATCCTGTGGCAGCTGCCTCAGGTGACCCCAGAGTTGCTGCAGCCAAAGAGATGCTGATCCTAGGAAAAGACTCCTCAAAGGAGGGGATATGCTCCCTCAATGGCCAACTCTTCCCTCCCTGCAGCCGGATCCCACCTAAGTCCACCCGAGCCAGGGTGATGGGCACATTCCAGCTCCTTCCATCTCTCTCTTCTTCTTTAAGGAGGCAGAGAGGTGACACAGCCCCAGGAGTGCCAAGTGAAGGGGGAATGTGGTGTTAGGAAGAAACTGGAAAGAACTAAAGGAGAGGGAAAGAAGAGCAGTGCCCCTCAAAAACAGTTTCTCCTTAAACTGAGAAGATCAAGACAAACAAAATTAAAGTGGGCCTCCCAAGATGTCTCTGCTCTCTGAGCTGAAGCCCTCGCTGGCTGCTCCAGGCTGGATCCAGCACTGGGAGCACTGGGAAGGGGCCCCGGCTCGGGGCGCAGCCCCACGGCCCCCACGGCCCCCACGGCAGCTCCAAGGCTCCGCCAGCCGGGATGGAACGTGGGACGGGGAGCAGGGGAAGGCTGCCGGTGCCAAGGGAGCACGAGGCTTGACAAGCACTTAATAAAAACCCCCTGAAATTATGAAGACCAACAGTGGCACCCTAAATACTAGTGGGGGTCATGCAGGGATATCTCAGAGGAGACTCTGCATTGTTGGAAGGGACCCACAAGGACCGAGTCCATCCCTTAACGTAATGGCTGCTGCGGGGTCAAATCACACACTGGCATTATCGTCACCTTGCCCCAACCCGGGTCACATTCACCTTGGAAGCACTTGTTTCTAGTCTGTATTCACAGTGTTATACCAGTATAGATATAAAAGGGTAGTGTATAAACACAGTGTTAGAAGAATGTGTTTGTGGAAATCTGTTTCCACAGTGTTATATCTACATATATATATACAGGCTTAGTGTATAAATGCGTAGTGCAAGAGAAACAGAATGATTCCTGGAATAGTTCCCGGAGGTGAAAGAAACCCCCAGCCCATGAGATCATGAGATCATGAGATCAGGCAAAGGAGTGCAGAGCCTGGTCCCCAGAAGGTGTCAGGCCAGGCAAGGTCCTGTCACCTGCTCAGCCTTCCCTCCTCTGCAGCTCTCTACCAGCAGCTGGAGAGTCCAGGAAGCAGCAATATCCGGAATGGGAATATTGGAGACATCAACAGCACCCGGGAGAACATCCTCTCTGAACTGAGGGAAGTTCTCTGCCCTGCACAGTCACCACCACAGAACAGCACCAAGGCTTCTCCACTCTAAAATCTTTACCAAAATCTTGTGGCACGCCTGGATTGGAGCCCCAAATGCAGCTCAGGGTGCGCCTTGGGATGAAGTGGCATCTTGGTGACCTGACTTGCCTCTGATCCCATTTTCAAGGGGCCGAGGGATGCAGCATCTGCCTCCAGGGCTGGACGCCGGGCAGGACCAAGTGCTACTGGGTCTCCACTGGCTACAACCATTGGAGCAAGAGCCGGGACGACTGCAGGGATCAGGGGGCCATGCTGCTGCTGCTGTGGGATCGGGATGAGCTGGTGGAAGGAATGATGGGGGTTGGGAATATGGAAAAGATGCAGGGCTGGGGACTGGTGGCACCCCTGGAAGGGTGAGGGGGTTCCCACAATCCTGGCATCAGCCCCCACCCCATGCCCCAGCCACCCAGGTGCCTCTGGAGGACACGGGTGGAGCTCAGTCCTGGGATCCATTGGCCCATCAAGGTTGGCTTCTCTTCTTCCGAGCCAGAAACTCCTGAATGAAACCCTGCAGAAATCCGGGAAGGGCTTCTGGATTGGGCTCTTAGTGCCCCCAGCTGGGACGGGCTGGATGTGGCTGAACAGCTCCCACCTGGACCGGCACCGGTGAGCACCAGGGGTAGCGCTGGGGGCCAGGAGTGGCTAACAGAGTCTTGGGGTGACCTGGGCTCCCTCCTGGAACCCGCAGGTTCTAGCTGGACGTCAGGGAGAGATGTGGCGACTGTGGGACGATCAGGACCAGCAGAATCATCCCTCAGCGCTACGGCGAGGAATTGCAGTGGATCTGCCAGGGAGAAGCCAACAAACTCTACCCTGGGGGCCAGAAGGGACACTTGGGCAGGATGTGGGGGCCAGGTGGGAGATGTGGGGGCTGGCACTGCCATCACTGCACAACAACTGCCTGCACAAATGGACGGTGACTTTTCCTGGCTCTGCTCTCTGCTGTGTTCAAACCACGTCACAAATAGAGAGCAAAGATCCTTCAAATTCTGTTTCCCAGGCTGCAAAGCTCGGCGAGGCTCATCCCTTATACAAACATTCCTACAGCGGTCCTTCTGAGTCCTTTCAGTGGAATCTGCCCCAAGACTTCAAACACAGTGTGGGGCAGCCCCACAGGGAGGCAGACCCGGGGTGCTGCTGGGCCCGATCCAGTCCAGCCCATGGAGCTCCCGCCACACCCCTTTATAAACCCCAGACCCCCATTTTCCCACACTGCCACAATGGGCTCCCCTGCCTCAAAACAGCCCAGATGCGCCTGACTCAGTGGCGTCCCCGCAACGGGGTCTCTCCTATCCCAAAAAATAGCACAACGTTAAAAGAACTCTGCAAAATTGCCACAAATGGCCCCAAAAAGTGAAGCAGCCTTTGGGAAGATGCTTATGGGGATTTAGCAGACGGGCTGCAGCCAGGTCAGTGGCAGAGCACACACACAGAAGATGTCTGTCTGTCACTGCTCAGAGTCTGTCAATGTTTTACACTTCGCACAGGTAAATTGAATCCAAATTGTTGGGCGTTGGCACCACCTGCTCTTTCCCCTCTCTTTTCCTTGACAGATTTTACATCGCTCCCTTTCACCCCACAGAGCTGGAAAGGAAAATCCCCAGCTGCCCCATGGCCATCTCTACCTGCTCCAGGCCTACACCTTCTGCCCTCCCCTTTACTTTGCACCAGCTTCTCTCTCCTCCTCCCCCTGACAGTTCAGGGCAAGGAGATTTCACCCACTGGCACCACATCCCTCCTCTCACTGTGTCTTACTTTGCTCAGTTTTTATTTCTGTCGCTGCCTGCCCGCACAGCCAGACCTGCCGTGGGGCTGATTAATGATGGAGTGAATTATTGGAGCAATTACTGGGGCTGGCTCTTACAAGCACCCCCAGCTTGGCAGGTTGAGCTGACCATGGGGGCAGTAACCAGTGCTTTGTCTAATTCCCTTTCGCTAACAATAGCAAGTCTTGTCACTCTTTTCCCTTCTGCTGCCCTTCAAAACCCATCCAGAAACACATGTTCTCCCTCAGTCCAGGGAATGTCTCATAAATGTCTCCCAGCCTGAGTCTGGAGCTCTGTCACTTGAATGCAGTCATGGGTTTCTTCCCAGCCCCCTCTCCAGGCTGTTTAAACAGGAGGCTGGGTTAAACCCTTCCCCTGTCCTCAATTCTAAATTCTCCTGTGCCACTGATCAAATTTAGTACTGTAATAACCGAGCTCTGCTCATCCATTTGGAGGCTCTTTTGGTGTACAAAGTTTTAACTTGATACTAAACTTGAACAATAGGAGATCCTCCTGCCATCAGTTTTTGGGCCTCAGTTCCCATTAAAGGTGTGGCTGCACAGTTCTGAGACAATGAGGCCACTCTGGCCACTGGGTTAAACATTTTAGCATAAGAATTCATTTGGCATGGCCCTATTTAACATTCACATACATTTTTTTTTTTTTTTTTTCTGATTCTGGAAGAGCCATGGCTGCTGGGGCATCAATAATTTTGTTTCTTCATTTTCTCAAGTTTTGCTTACATTCTCATAACTATACCATATCATTGAGGCTGTCTGGGGTTAAAAAGTCTTACAAAGTTCTGGCTAGAACAGAGGATCCTCAATCCAACTCCTGCAATTCCCTATTAACTCTCATATTTGTTGCAGCTCTTTTTTAGTCCTGGGTAGTGTTACTTCTGAGATTCCCTGGACCCTCTCTGGGTCAATGCACTAAAACTTTCAGTCAAAATATGTCCCAAATATTTAACCTTTTTTCTCCACCATTTGCACCCCTTTTTTCCCCCAAATTCTCAAAGGTGCTTTTTAGCCTGAAAATTAAGGCATTTCACAGAGGTTTCTTCTACCACTTCTCCTTGTCCTCCTGATTGGAGCAAGTCATCCACATCCTGCATTAAGCCAGACTCTGGGGGTGAGCCTGAATAAGGGCAGTGCTTCCATGCATCCCTGCAGAAAGGACTGTCCATGACTTCAGCATTTTCCCTTCTACCTCTTGTTGCCAGCCCAAGGCAGAATTCTGTTTGCATCCTCTGGAAGTGGGCAGATCCCCAGAAAGCATCTTTTGCATCAAGTTGTGAATGGCAGCAGTGTGAGGAGGGCACCTGGTTGAGGATGGTGTAAGGATCTAAGAGTGTAAGGATCTGAGAGTGTGGGGTGCCTCGGTTTCATCATCTCATTTCTTCTTCTTGGGTCCTGCAGCATTCTGTGGATTCCATTGGATTTCTTGTTTGGCAGGATAGGAGCATTCTAGGGAGCCATCCCTGGCTCCCCAAGCCGTGCCTTGAGCAGGACTGACAGACAGGCTGTGAGCCCTTCCTTCCCTGTCGCTCTATTGGGAACGGCAAGAAGAACAACATGGACTCTCTTGTGAGTTGAACAGGAGAGTTCTTTCTCATAAGGTTTATTACCTCAGATCTTCTTTTATAGACCAATACGTGAAAGTACAGAAAAGTAAAACTCTTATTGGTCAGTGGGGTACCACATCACCATCATTGGTCAGTGGGGTACACCATTCCTCGACCTTCTCTTGCAAGTAAACAAGGAACAGACAAACAGCACCTGCAAGGCTGTCTTCTATCTCTGAGGATTGTTTTAATTCCTCCTTATGATTTCCCAGGCCACTTTCTCAGGCAAGACTGAGAAAGTTATGCGGCCTGCTATTCCACGGGCACTGTGCTCCCTGCTTCATAGTTAGCATCCATAATTCCTCCTTTTTGTTTCAAAATAAAAAGCAGTGTTTGTAATCTCCTTCTGGGCCCTTGCAGGAAAGAGAACAAACACAGCACAAGAGGTCTCCTTTCAGTTATTAACAGAACTTTGAGTGGACACTGATTTAGAATGATCAGGGAGATTTTCTGGCCTATGTTACTGAATTCTTGATGTCTAAGGATTGTTTTCCTTGCAAGGACCTGATGGTTGATTCTAATACAACCAGTTCAGTGAACTAACACACACAGCAAATAAAACATTGTTAGTCTGCTCAAAACTGAGAGTCTTACTTGTCGACAGGTAAGAATGTTCACTCTCTGCTTGTAGAAGGACCATTTGAATGATGATCGGTATCTTGATCATCATCCAAGGGCTGCCTGTTGGCTGCTTTCTGTTCTTGGTGTTGCAGATCAGGGCCAATGCACCTCGCAGGTATCCACCGTACCCCAGCATCTGTGGAAACGCATGAATAGCTACAACCCCAAGTGATGAGCTCACACGGGCCTTGCCACTTGTTAGTGGTTAGGTCTCTCACCCAAACTTTCGCTCGAGGCAGGTGCGCCTCACCTGAGGACTGCAATGAAAGAAAATGATTCAGGATGACAGGGTTATCTGAATTCTTTTGCACTGTGAGATGACTGATTGTATATAGAGCTTTCTCCAACCAATTGTGTGGAGTTTCTCCAATCATTCCCATTTTTTGTTTTTCCAGAACACGCTTTAGGGTACCATGAGCGTGTTCGACAATAGTTTACCATTACGTATTTTTTGACAATTAATAATTCTTGGCTTAGAGTTTAAACAAATGAAACTCAAAGAAAAGTCCAACAGCTGAAGATGTTCTTCAGCATCACCAGATGTCTTTTGAATCACTCTTTGAAGGTGATGGAGTTTAATGTGATTGCTTGGACCTGCTGATAATAAAACACAAGCATACTTCTTTAAATTCACAAGCTAATTAAACTTCATTGTTGTTAGTCAGTTAAAATTTAGATTTGATAATTAATTTTCTAAGTTTCTAATACTTTCAAAATATTCATGCATTGAGAATACTAAAACAAAGCAAATATCCCCCAAATTTCTTGGGATGAATGACTATCACCATTTCTCATGTTATTTATAAAACAAACCCAGCAGATATCAAATATGCACTGCCTATATGTATATTTTGCAATTTAGACGAGTGTTTTTTAACAAAACATGAGAGAATTCAAATTTCAAACCTGGTAGAGATTAACACTGAGATTGAAACCTAGTGAAACTTTACTTAATTCTATTATGCAATATCTATAAACAATTTACAGATTAGCTAACAATGCAACTTACAATGCTTTTAATTTTTCATCGCCTAAGTAAAATTCCCCCCGTTTTTTTTGTTTTTTCTTTTTTTTGTTGACCACTGGATTTTCACCTCAAATATTATTTGTATTATTATTTCTATTGTCGTGAAAATTGTTTCTGAGGGACTTGTAGAGTTCACATGGCTGTGGTCAAAAACTTTTTGACTCTCTGTAGTCAGTGAAGTAACCAGTGAAACTATCTGCGGTATAGACATGATTGCTTCGTCAGGCTGTTGTTGTTCGTAGGGGTCTGCAGGTGCGTTGCTGAGCAGTTTGAAGTTTGCAGGTTTTGAGCAAAGCTGACTGTTGTGAAGATGCAGCTGTTTAGAAGCTGCTGTTGCTGTGTCCAGCGGTGGTTGCCATGGCAACACTGGCGCATGCGTGGGCCCCGCGGATGGACGCGGGGGGGGGCTGAAAGCCCGTCTCCCCCCGCCGTGCTGGCGATCCGTGGGGACTGCTGCGCTGTCCCTTGCGGCGCAGGAGAGCGGGGCGCAGGGGGCCCGAAGGACACCATCGACATCCAAGGCCCTCCTGCGCCGTCTCGCGGTGGCGCTCGCGGGGCTGGTGAAGGCACCGCGGAGGGCACAGGCGGAAGCGGGCGGTCTCCGTTCCCCTGCTGCCTCCCTGTTGATGAAGCTTGCGCGCCCAGCTCCGCGGGTGATGGATACTTGAACTCTTGGGGAGAGGGAGATTTTCGGGGCACAGACTGTTTCTGCCCATGGCCAAAGACCTCCGAGGGTCCGGGCAGAGCTGAGGGAGCGCTACGCTGCTCGTCCTCGGTCCCATCCCCCAGTCTCTCATGGTATACAAAAGAGGCACCCCCGGCATCTGAATCCTCCATCCTGGCATCACTGTCCCCAGACTGGCACAGCTCCAACGCTTTAAAGAGTGTGCCCCAGGTGGCCGCCAGGCTGCACACGCTGGTATTCCCTTCAGGTAACTCAGACCATAGGCGGTCTCCCACCGACAGCCAAACTTCGAGATCAAAGGCATTACTGACAGTCACACTAAAACCCAGTGCTTTCGCCCACTGGGACAAAACGCACATAGCACCTTCGGAAATACCAAGTCCCACGTGTGACAAAGTATTCTGCCATGCAGAGAAGACAAGTTGATCATTAGCTGAACTTTAGTTCCACATCGTGAGAACTGTCTATCTTGACGACCCGCGAATGCAATTACGCAAATGCAGTGGCTAAACCCGGGACTTTAAGCTCTAGCTTTGTCAAGATAAACTGTTCCAGGCCCGCTCACTGGCAGGGCCCTGCTATCCTGTGGTCTGAAAGACCAGCTCCCTCCAGGAGAGCGCGGGTGATATTCACTTACCCCTCTGTGGAGGAAGCGGGTGGTACATCGTCAGTCGGCTGCACTGAATGTCGGGGGTCACCAGATGTCGCTCTATTGGGAACGGCGAGAAGAACAACATGGACTCTCTTGTGAGTTGAACAGGAGAGTTCTTTCTCATAAGGTTTATTACCTCAGATCTTCTTTTATAGACCAATACGTGAAAGTACAGAAATGTAAAACTCTTACTGGTCAGTGAACTAACATATCACCATCATTGGTCAGTGGGGTACACCACCCCTTGACCTTCTCTTGGGAAGAAAACAAGAAACTGACAAACAGCACCTGCAAGGCTGTCTTCTATCTCTGAGGATTGTTTTAATTCCTCCTTATGATTTCCCAGGCCACTTTCTCAGGCGAGACTGAGAAAGTTATGCGGCCTGCTATTCCATGGGCACTGTGCTCCCTGCTTCATAGTTAGCATCCATAATTCCCTCCCTTGGAACAGGGGATTGCTTTTAGACACCTCTTGTCCTGGTTGCTTCAGAGTCATTTAGAGAGGCTTCATATCTAATTTTATCTATTTCCCTGGGGCTGCCCACACTTCTGGGTTCACTTCAGCTAAGGCCTTGTCAGACATTTGACACAAAGCTACAACAGCATCAGCCTCTGTATCACCTTTTACAATATTACAATCCAGCCATGTTATTCCTTCTTAATAACTCACAATTAAGAAGAAAAAGAAATTAATTTATTTTAAACCTATACCCTGCAGCTCATAATATTGGTTAAAAAAACATACCTGCTCATCTTTCCCACTGATGGACCGAAGAATTAAAATATTTCTTGACAACTTTTCCCCTTAGGTCTAAGAATCAGAGTGGATCAAGGGGCCCCTGTGTCCATCAGGAAATGCCTCCTCTCGATCCGGACCCACCCTGGGTGTTCCTAAGGGCTCCAGTGTGGTGGGTCTCTGGTAATGGGAGCTCTGACACCCCTAAGACTCCATGTCCATCAAGGGCTGGAC
>NW_015379316.1:7836-11614 GCF_001522545.3 Parus major | reverse complement strand
CCTCTGAGCATTACTCTCCCCACATGCAGCAGCTGTCCGGGGAGGAGGATCCATGATTTTCATGGGGCTGAATCTTGGTGTTTCTGAGCTTTATTGGGCTAAATGTTGGTGCTTTGGTGTTGGAGGTAAATTTCTCACAAATGGGACAGGCCTGCTGGGTGACATGTCATGAGCTTTTATTTTGGGAACCAGTCTCAGGTACAGATACAGGAGATGGCACAAGCTCACGTCTACCACAAGCAGCTCCAAAATCTCTTTGTTGCAGAACATTTTATAAGTTTTTCAGCTAATAGCATATTGATAAATCTTACAGACAATTGTTCTATCTAATCACTAGAAACAGACGTACATCTTCCTCAAACAATGCTTGCTTGTTTGCTTTCTATTAACAATACACAATACTCTGTTATTAAACTTAAAACTTTCTACTGTCTTGGTAAGCATGTTTTTCTTCAATCTTAAGGTCTGTCTTGGCCAAGCCTAAAAACTCAGCTATTGTTTCATGTCCTTGTATGTTTTATTATTGTATCTTTACTTTCAGACCTTGCAGCTGCAGCTAGCTCAAAGTCTAAGTTCTCTGCTTCTTCTTTTGAGGCCTATTTTCATGGCATCTAAAAGTTTTCTTAACTTCACTGTTTCCCACACTTTGGTTTTTTGCTGGGGCTAAATCTCTTTTTTTGCATGGGGTTTTGGCTGAATACTGATCTTTGGGGAGTTTTTGATCTGTGTCTTTATATTTGGAGGATTTTGGGGCTGAATCTTTATGTTTTGGAGGTTCTTACAGACAAAAGATGCCCAATGACTTCCTGAGATGAACTTGGGAAAGGAGCATCCCCCAGGCAAACATGCTCTCCTTTTGTTTTTCCCCAAAACAGGATTTGTCATTCCCAAGGCATTGCTAGATGGAGGAGGAGGAAAAGAGAGCCCAAATGAGAAGGGGCTGCAAACCCAACCCAGGAAGCTGCAGGGTGGAAAGACTCCCCCTGTGCTGTGAAGGTGGCCAGCAGTCCAGACGGAGCTCAGAGTTGGTGGAGAAACCTCATGGCGAGAAGAAGCCCCACAAGTGCTTGGAATGTGGGAAGGGTTTCAGCTACAGCTCCAACCTGATTCAGCACCAGGTGATCCACACTGGGGAAAAGCCCTACAAGTGTGGGGAATGTGGGAAGAGCTTCAGCCACAGCTCCAACCTGATCCGGCACCAGATTATCCACACTGGGGAAAAGCCCTATGAATGTGGGGAATGTGGGAAGAGCTTCAGCCAGCGCTCCCACCTGATGCAACACCAGAGGATCCACACTGGGGAAAAGCCCTGTGATTGTGTGCAATGTGGGAAGAGCTTCAGGAACATCTCTGGTCTGATTGAACACTGGGTGATTCACACAGGGCAACAGCCCTGTACCTGCTTGGAATGTGGAAAGAGCTTTGGGCGGTTGTCCAACCTGAGAAAACACCAGCTCATCCACACTGGGGAGAGGCCCTATGAGTGTCCTGAGTGTGGAAAGAGGTTTCAGACCAGCTCCCATGTCCTCCTACACGAGCGGATTCACACAGACGAGAGGCCCTTCCGCTGCCCCGACTGCGGGAAGGGCTTCAACCGCAACTCCCACCTAATCACCCACCGGCGCATCCACACTGGGGAGAGGCCCTACGAGTGTCCCCAGTGTGGCAAGAGCTTCTCACAGAGCTCAACCTTGACCCAACACCAACGGAGGCACCAGTAAGGGAATCCCTGTGAGTGCCCCAAGTACGGGAAGAGCTTCTTGTGGTGCTCCAGCTCCATCCCCCATGGAAGGATCCATATTGGATGATCCCCAGTGACCCCCGTTGGGCAGAGCCCTGGTGATCCATGTTGGGAAGACACCTGGCTGGGGAGAGTCCGCATCTTCCTGTCTCCCTGTGGGGACCTGGATGAATGCAGGAGTAGGAACATCCATCAGGATGCAGATGAACAATGGGAATTCCTTGGCGACGGTAGATCTGTTGACTTGCAACCTGAAAAAGTCTTTTGCATTCAGTCATATCTTCTGGTGGCATCAAGGAATACTGGATGGTCTTGGAGGTCATTTCCAACTTCTGTGATTCCACAGTGTTAATTTCTTATTGCCCAAGGGTGTCTTTCACAGCCAAACAGTGATGAACTGGGTCAAAAATCAGCAGTTTACAGACAGTGGTGTGGAAACCCCTCCAAAAGAGGTTCTTCCCATGCATCCAAGTACGTGGACCTTCAGCCAGCACAGATACTGGAATCCTTTTCTTTTGGCCTTGATTTGCTTTTCATTTTTTTTTATCTCTTTAAAATATCCAACTTTTGGTTTAAGAATAAAGACACTGAACTAAGAGATGGGTTGGGATGTTGACGGACATAGACATGGAGAGTGACGTGGGGACACATGGACATGGATGTGGCCATTCATGGAGACACGGGGGGACACGGGCACAGATGGAGACGTGGGGGACAATGCCAGAGATGGAAACATGGTGGGGACACAGCCATGGGTGAGGACATGGTGGGCCATGGCCAGTGACATGTGGGGCCATGGCCATGGCTGCTGCCATGGGAGGAACTGGCAGGGGCTGTGGGGGATGCTGGGTTTGAGGGAGTTGAGGGTTCCTGGCAGGGACTTGGGGCTTGCTGAGGGCTTTGGGGAGCCCAGGCCGAGCGGCTGTGGCTGCGCTGGGAGCCCCTGGCGGAGGTTCTGGGGCAGCTGCTCAAGGACCCCCTGGCCTGGAGCCCCAGCTGGGTATTGAGCTCCTGGAAAGGAATGAACATCCTTGTCCCCAGGAGGGCAGTTCTAGCACCCCTACGGTGTCTGGGGCACCTGGGAGGCCAGAGCAGGGAGGGGAGAGCCAGACAGAGCTGTCCCCCTCCACAATTGCATCACAAAAATCACCAAACTCAGAGATTCCTCCCAGGAAAAATCTGTCAGGAGCTGACCGAATTGAGTGAAAAGGGGGATGGGACCCCCAGACTGAGGAGGAGGGGCCTGGAACCCCCAAAACCAAGCACAGGGGACAGGGGTGGTGGATTGGGGGGCAGTGGAGAAGGGGTGGAAGGGTGGGAGAAAGAGGGGTCCCACGCCTCCTTTCTAAACCCACCTCCTCTTTTCTCAGGCCCTTCTCCCACTCCTTCCTCTGCTCTCCTGCTCCTCCATCCCTTCTGCTTTTCTCAGACCCAGTGCCCACCATTACCCCCTCATTTGCCCATTGCCATCACATCCTGCAGGAGCTTGGATAGAGCTGGAGCAGAGCTGGGCTTTTGGCCTGGCCTGGGCATCCTTCATGCATGCCCTCCCCAAGTTTCCCTGGTGGCTTCAAGGGGTCCCGGTGACTTTTGGGGTTCAGTGGGTGTCATTCTGGGGTTCAAGTGCCTCCCATGGAATCCCCAAAGCAGTGGGACATGGTGGGGAACACATGGGATCCCCATTCCTGATCCATCCCAGAGATGGGTTCCCCCCCCCATCATGGCCACCCTTGCAGGGTCCCCCAACTCCCTCCCCACTGCCCCCCAATAAACAGGACCAGGGTGAACAGGAAGCTTTATTGGGAATACTGTGAGTGGTGGGCATGGGCAGAGTGACAGCGGGGCTGGGATGGACCCTGGCCGGGTCTGAGGCCACGGGGAGGGGCTGCTGCCCCTGCTGGCTCAGGAGCTCTGTGGGCAGAGAAAAGGATGGGGGCCTTGGAGGGAGCACACATGTTCACCCACATCCCACTGGCCCCCCGACAGGTGAGCTCCCAGCACCACCAGTACCACCAGTACAGCCCCAGCTCCCCCACA
>NW_015379316.1:5968-7128 GCF_001522545.3 Parus major | reverse complement strand
TTTATAATCCTCCAAAACTGATAGAAAGCAGCAGGATCTTCCCTAATACGGGCTCCTCAGGTCGTTCCATGTGGGGCCCCACTCCAATGTCAGAGCCAGGTGCCTCCCATCTCCCAGTTACTCATCCCTCAGAACTGGAAGGTGCCCCAAAACCTCCTCAGTAACTGGATCACCCCAAGCTCTTCATCCCAAGTGTGGCTGTCTCATTTCAGACCCCATCCCCCATATCCCTGTTGGGTGGGGGGGAAGATGTTGGAGAGATTTCTCTCCATTCTCCTTTGGTCCTGCTGTGAATAAATTCACACTGTGTGTCCAGACTGGGTCTGTTGTGCTCCTGTCAATGCTGGGACCAGGATCCCTTCCCATCCTTCTCCCAGCTCCTGGGTCTTTCCTTGTATTCCATGTCCCTGTGCAGTTGCAGAGGGCAGGGACAGAGAGTTTTTGGTGGCTCCCGGCATCCACGCAGGTCCAGCCCAGCCCCGGGGGTCCTGAGGGCTTTGTGGGGCTCCCCCATTTGTGGGACATCCCTGCTGGAGGAGGGTGTCCGCCCTTGGTGCAGCCCCAGCCCTCAGGCAGGGCTCAGCCAAGCAGAGAACGCCCTCACCTGGGGCCTCATTTTTGGGCACACCTGAGCCCCTGGACATCTGGATACCCATTTTGGGGTGTACCTGAGCTTCTGGATATCTGTGTGCCTGTTGTTTGCTCTGTATTGGGTTTGCACAGCCTCATTTTGTAGTTGGGTTTTCTACAGGACTAGGTTCTTAGAGAAGGTTTGTGAAGTTTCCTCTGTATCCAGCAGATCCAGTCCCCGGTGGCTCCAAAAATGGAGGTATTGGATGCAGAGATTCACAGGGACGGAGATCCACCCACAGCCCCTGGAGAAGCCCATGGTGGAGCAGGGCAATGCTTGAGATGAGGCTGTGACACCTGTGGACAGAGGGGCTGGAGCCGCCTGTCCTGGAAGGACTGACCCCGTGGCAGAGTGACCCACGCTGCAGCACTGTGAGGGGGCTGCTCCCCATGGAATGGACTCAGGTTGGAGAAGTTCCTGGAGAAGTCTCCAGTGGGAGGGACCCCAGATTGCAGCAGGGGAACGACTCCTGTCCCTGAGCAGCAGGAAAAGCCCTGGGGGATGAACTGACCATGGCTCCATTCCCTGT
>NW_015379316.1:0-1248 GCF_001522545.3 Parus major | reverse complement strand
GGGAGAGGCCCTACGAGTGTCCCCAGTGTGGGAAGAGTTTTCGAACCAGCTCCCATGTCCTCGTACATGAGCGGATTCACACAGAGGAGAGGCCCTTCCGCTGCCCCGACTGCGGGAAGGGCTTCAAGCACAGTTCCCACCTCACTGTCCACCGGCGCATCCACACTGGGGAGAGGCCCTACGAGTGTCCCCAGTGTGGGAAGAGCTTCTCCAGGGGCTATCACTTGACCCAACACCAACGGAGGCACCAGTAAGGGAAGCCCTGCGAGTGCCCCGAGTGTGGGAAGAGCTTCGTGCGCTGCTCCAGCTCCATCCCCCATGGGAGGATGGGCGTTGGATGATCCCCAGTGACCCCCGTTAGGCAGTGCCCTGGTGATCCGTGGTCCTGGTGATCGGTGTTGGGGAAGAGACCTGGCTGGGAGGCTCCACATCTTCCTGGCTCCCCATGGGCACCTGGATGAACACAGGGGCAGGAACATCCATTGGGACGCAGACCAACAGTGGAATTCCTTGGGGGGAGTGGATTTGTTGACTTTTAATCCCAGAAAATCTTTTGCATTCAATCCACCTATCTTCTGGTGGCATCAAGGAGGTCTTGGGAGTCTTGTCCAACCTCAGTGATTCCACAATTTTCATTTCCTATTGCCCAGAGGTGTCTTCCACAGCCAGATGCCGATGAACTGGGTCAAAGACCAAGATTTTGGAGATAGTGGTCTGGAAAGCCTTCCAAAAAATGTTGTTCCCTTCCACCCAAGCACGGGGGTCCTCAGCTGGCAGAAATCCTTTCAATATGGCCTGATTGGCTTTTCATTTTTCTTTATCCCTTCAAAATATCCAACTTTGGGGTGAAATAAAGACATTGAACTAAGACGTGGGTGAGGACATTGAGACACATAGACATGGTGGGACATAGACATGGAGAGTGACGTGGGAACACATGGACAGGGACATGGGGGGATACTGGCACAGATGGAGACGTGGGGGACAATGCCAGAGATGGAAACATGGTGGGGACACAGCCATGGGTGAGGACATGGTGGGCCATGGTCAGTGACATGTGGGGCCATGGCCATGGCCGCTGCTAAGGGGGGGAACTGGCAGGGGCTGTGGGGGATGCTGGGTTTGAGGGAGTTGATGGTTCCTGGCAGGGACTTGGGGCTTGCTGAGGGCTTTGGGGAGCCCAGGCCGAGCGGCTGCGGCTGCGCTGGGAGCCCCTGGCGGAGGTTCTGGGGCAGCTGCTCAAGGACC
>NW_015379315.1:65800-66756 GCF_001522545.3 Parus major | reverse complement strand
TGTTGTAGTTGCTTATGGATGGAAGCTGAATGATCAGTAAGATCCAGACAGCACATGCCTTCAAATTCCTCACAACCATGTCCTTGTGCTAAGAGCAAAAAGTCAATTGCAGCTCGATTTTATAATACTGCATGATGTACACTACTCACATCGGCTGAAAGCTCACTTAACATTGTGGATGTTAAGTTCAATCCTTCCTTAGTCTAACAAGCCAGCCTTTTTAGAGCTGTTAGGCCTTAATTCATTCAGGCTTCACTTTGACTGTTTGATGTTTTTCATTTTGCTAGCTACATTCAGCAATTGGTGTAAGCTTGGGTGGAACAAAGTTAAGTTTCCCAAGATAACAGGGTCTTCTATGTGGACTAGCAGGAATCTAATTCCATGTTCTATCTCCACAGATTAGGAATATGGAATTAGGTAATTGCTTTGGTAATTGTCCTGTGAGACTGCACCACGAATAAAGGCTTTACTTTCAATGGTAGTAATGAGATCAGCTATAGGGCTGACTGCAGCCCAGTGCTGCATTACTTTGTTAGAATGACTTTTTGTCAGGGGTTTAAACATTATCCATCCACTTGAGGTATTGGTGGAACTTAACAAATCTATTTCTTCTGAGAGTTGTAACACTGAGAACTTTGGTAATTTTTGCTTGCCAACAGGCTTCAAGTTGTCTTAATGTGAAGCCAACAGTGCGACTGCACTCTTGCAACACTGCCAATCGATTCAGTCGAGTCTCGTTACTAATTAAACCTTTAAATGCTGGAGGATCCCATTCAGGGACTCCTATGAGACAGGTGCGAAAGGATCTCCAGGGGTGGCTGGGCTCAAACACCTTGACCTTTGGCCAGTTCAATGTGCCAGAGTGACCCAAATGTTCTGTCGCCTTTGGATGTTAGTTAGCAGACAGTTGGTCAGGACTATAAACAGCACAATTACCATAAGCAGTTTGTTCCATG
>NW_015379315.1:60550-63645 GCF_001522545.3 Parus major | reverse complement strand
TTCTGTAGATAACATTAATTGGAAGGTTTTCTTAGAAGCTGTAAATCACACCATATTTTAACCTTGGGTTCTAAAACCAATTATTGCAAGGCAACTTCCGTTAATATTCACCTTAAACACCCTTTTCTTTTTTTTTTTAACTTTCAAAGAATCACAATAATTTCTCTAGTGAAACTCTAAAAACTGCAACTGCATAAACTCATAATTACTTAAAGCACAAAATTAACTCTAAAAGGGTATATAAAAACGTTTTGAAAACCCAATAAATCATGACTTTGTAACAAACTGGGTGCTATCCCGGTGCTTTTTCTTAGAGAGGGAGAGGGGGGATGGACTGCCTGCCCTGCTGCTGCTGCAGCTGCTGTTATCTTTCTTCACATTCTCCACATAATCTCGCAGAGAGGAAAAATAGAGAGAAAGAAAAAAAAACCTCACGAAGTTAACTTTAACAAATGCAGTTTTTTTCTTTCAATTTCTCTCTCGCTGTTCACAGATAGAGGAAAAAAGGGCACGATTTTTACAAACACAGACGATGTTACACGAAAAGTCTCTCACGGCCAGGTGCTGCCAGCGGTGATCATTGCAGATTATCAGCGTGGACTTGGAACTTTTCTTGCGCTGCTTCTACCCCTGGGGTGCCTTTGTTCTCTGTGCCCACCTCAGTGCTCCCCCATGTCCCCCTGGTTCGGATGGAAACCAATCTAAATTTGGCTTCTTTTCTTCCAGGGTAGCAAAGTTGGAACTTAAATAAGATTGTAGTGTTAAAAGTGACTCCAAAAATGAAGCAAATAGTTCAGGACGTATCACATCCTGCCGTAACTGAACAGATTCTGTTCGTTGTTTCAGCATTCGCTGTAGAACTTCTTTCTCAGTATTTTCTTCTCCCTAACTCTGCCTCCCTCTTTCCATGGGCAGCATAGATAGGAGTGCTTGCCCAGCAGTGGGAGGTGAAAGCATCTGTCGCTGTGACGCAGGTAGAATTACAGGGCTCACAGCCTCAGCATATCTCGCTTTTCTGTTTTTTAAGGTATTAATTACAATCTGCCATGTACGACCGAGAGACTCAGAGTCCTTGCTCTTTTCTGTCATTGCCATTTCCCAGATCAGAGCTGATATATCAGTCCGTTCTTGCACTGCAAAAAGCAGTGGGGGCAATGCCAAATGCCCATGACAATTAGCCCATATAATGAGCATATCCAGGTCTTTTTCCCGGGCTGCTTCGCCTCATTTAACGAGAGTGCTAAGAAGCAGTTTTTTCACTGCCGCAAATTCCACATCCATGCTAGCGGCAAACGACGGGGGGAAGGTCGTGACCCCTCTACTACGTCCCCGGACCGTGGTCTCCCTCAGCAACCTGAATTTCCACGTCCAACTGCACCGTGTCTCACCGCGCTCAGGTTGCCTATCAGGTACCGATCCGCGCCTGTGGCTTCCCGCGCCCACATCTGCTCTGCCGGCTCCAAAGCCCCCCTGCCCGCAGGACGTCCCTGTTCGAAGTGCCAAATATTGAAAGACCGCCAGCTTATTCACCAGCCTTCACAGAAGTAAAAGTGAATGTCGTTTATTTCTATCTTTAGCACACCTTTTATAGGGTTTTACAGGGTTTGCGGGCAGAGCAAGCTACTATTGCCGAACACACACAGGTTTATATTTTTTCTCCTACACACAAGGATATTGTTTTGCTTTACTCACCCTTCTGCAGGAAGGTTTCAAGGACTTTAGCCTTTAATATCACGACTTATTTCAAAGACTGGTTTGTGCAGACTGGCCTTTAATAACATATAAATGATATCAACACAAAAGTGTGAAATAAACCCACAAAATTCCCTAAATCTTCTCAAAATCCTACCAAATTCCAGAAACATCCCACAAAATCTCCACGAATGTACACACAATCTAAGAAAAATCTTACCAAAATACTCAAGTCTTCGCAAAATCCCACAAAATCCCAGAAAATTCCACAACATTCCAAAGGAATCCTACAAAATTCCAGAAAAATCCCACAAAACTATTGAAATTTTTTCAAAATGCCACAGAATTCCAGAAAAATCCCACAAAATTTTGAAATGCCCAAGAAAATTTACTCAAAATCCAAAAAAAATCTGGAAAAATCCCACAAACATTCCAGTAAATGCCTTAAAACTTCTCAAAACCCTATCAAATTCCAGAAACATCCCACAAAATCTCCACAAATTTGCACACGAATCTAAGAAAAATACCTCAAAAGTCTTCAAGTCTCCTCCATACCCCAAAAATTCCACAAAAATCCCACAAAATCGCCACAAATGTTCACACAATCTAAAAAAAATCTTTCAAAAATACTCAGGTCTTCGCGAAAAATCCTACAAAATCCCAGAAAATTCCACAACATTCCAAAGGAATCCTACAAAATTCCAGAAAAATCCCACAAAATTCTTAAAATGCCCAAGAAAATTTACTCCAAATGCCACCAAATTCCACAAACATCCCACCAAATTCCAGAAAAATCTTCTGAAAACCCTACCAAATTCCAGAAACATCCCACAAGTTCCCAACAAATTTCCCCACAATTCAGGAAAAATCCCTCAAAATTCTTCAAGACTCTTCAAAATGCCACAAAATTCCAGAAACATCCCACAAAATTCCAGAAAAATCTTCTCAAAACCCAACCAGATTCCAGAAACGTCTCACAAAATCTCCACAAATGTACTCACAATCTAAGAAAAATCTTTCAAAAATACTCAAGTCTTCTCAATATCAAACAAAATCCCAGAAAATTCCACAACATTCCAAAGGAATCCTACAAAATTCCAGAAAAATCCCACAAAATTACACAAACATCTCACAAAATTCCCTAAATCTACTCAAAACCCTACTAAATTCCAGAAAAATCCCACAAAATCTCCACAAATTTCCACACAATCTAAGAAAAATACTCAAAATTCTTCAAGTCTCCCCAATATCCCACAAAATTCCACATAATCTAAAAAAAAAAACTTTCAAAATTGCTCATCTTCTCAAAAAATCCTACAAAATCCCAGAAAATCCCACAAAATTATTTAAATTTACTCAAAATGCTACAAAATTCCAGAAACATCCCACAAAATTCTTGAAAT
>NW_015379315.1:57067-58133 GCF_001522545.3 Parus major | reverse complement strand
CCTCAGCAATGGTACATCTTCTTAAAATTCTGGAAACGCTGAAAAATAAGAAACCTATAACAAACAAAACCTGCAGAGATTGCAACAACCAATAGAACTCCCCATGAAGTCAAGGGTGTCACAGACTGCATTCACTTCCATCCACAAGCAGGTGTTCATCAGTGTTCATCACTGCTGTTTCAGTTGTAGCTATCTTCATTTCTCCAGGAAAATAACTATACTTTGCAGTTTAGACAAGTGTCTCCAATAAAACATAAACCAATTTAAATTAAACGATATTTAAACCTAATAAAATTAATTATAACAAAAGGAAATAACAAACTTAACCTTAAAGGAATATCTAAGTTATAAAACTTAACTTAAAAACATTCAAGCCTAAACATTATAAATCTTGACTATTCTTAATTCTATTAACACTTAATCTATATTAAATAAAAACATAACTTAATCTCATTCTGTTACTACAAAAGGGTATATATCAAAGCTAAAAGTTTGATATATACCTTTTAAACACCATATAACAATAACATGGATTCACTATAAAGATTATAAAAATGTAACAAATCCAACAAAATTCTATGTCATCTAGCTTTGAGAATAACTCACAATAACTGCAAATGTTACTAAAAATACTTATTCATAATAGGAATTTGCCTAGTATATGCTTAAATTGGTTAGGATTTTCAAGTGTAGTTTTTCTAGAGAAAAACCACAACACAGGATTTGGCAAGTTGCCATTCAGCTTTTGTAGCACTTTTCAGAAGCATTAAGTCCAATTTTTAAACTAAAATCCAAAATCCAAATTGGTATATATGCAGTTATATGTGTTTTATATACCAAAAGAACTCACATTGAAATTACCTTATTAAAATTGTGGAACAAACAAGCAAATAGGTAATATATGCTCTAACTTAACTTTGTCTTGTACAGTAAAGTTCTCTTTACTAATTATTTTTTAAACCACAAATCTTTTCTGTAGATAACATTAATTGGAAGGTTTTCTTAGAAGCTGTAAATCACACCATATTTTAACCTTGGGTTCTAAAACCAATTATTGCAAGGCAAC
>NW_015379315.1:53282-54638 GCF_001522545.3 Parus major | reverse complement strand
TTTTCTATTGCTCTGATGCCAGTCACCAAGAAAAATCTGCCATCAGTCCTTTCCTCCCATTTCACACAAATCTGAGGTGTGTTCCTGGGCCATGATTCAAGGGGTGACATTTGAAGGATGAGTTCTTCAAAGTTCTCCTCATTTGTCTCTGCGATCCTCTCGGGAAACAGAAATTTTTTCTTTGTTTCTTAAGAGCCACAAATCTTCAACAACTCTCCCTTCTCCTTTTCTCTTCCAGCATCTTCTAGGATTACAACGACTTCACCATTAACTCAGCTTTATCAATGAATTACTTTTGCTCAGATCTACACTTTGAAATACTCCATTCCCCCCAGAACACTGTTTCAGGAATGAAAGGAGTTTTTTCAGAACATTATTGTCCCTCTCCATAGCTTGAAACAAAGAAAATTTCAGCTTATTCAGGCATCTCCTTATTGTCTTCTCATCTGAGGGTTAATTCCTTCCCTCGCTGCCTTTGATAGTTGATGCTATCTCTTTCCATGTTGATCCCTCTCTCTTCCCCTCTCTCTGGACAAAGGATTAATCTTCATGTCTCATCTGGCTAGTGAAAGGGTTAAACTCTTGGCCAGGCCTTGGGGATGGTGCCGTGATCTCTGCCAGGGCAGTGACGGGAGTTTGTTTGCCATGGAAGATTTTCGGTAGCTGCTCTGGAGGAGTGTGGCCACTGTCTCAGCACGCCGCAGCTCAAGAGCTTTCCCTCCCCTACCTCGGCAGTCTCTGCTGAAAGTCAGCAGCGGCAGAAACTGCAGCTGAGCCAGGAACCAGCCTGGCCTGGCAGTCCCGCTGTACAAGACTCAGCGAGCCCTGTGAGGGCTTCAGCCCCTCTGGGAAGGGGCTCCTGTCACTTCACAGTCTCCATCCACCACCAGGAACTGCAGAACTCCAGCCAGCCCCACTCCCGCCACGGCCTTGTCTGGCCTGGAGCGGCGGAGGCTGAACCGGAGCCCTGTTACCTCTTCAAAAGCCAGAAACCAAAGAGAAAGAATAATTCCAAGGCTTAAGTTTTACATGGTGGTGTTCAGAGGTTGATAGCACTTTTCAGTGGGCAAAACTACTGTCAGTTCTCTGAAAGGCCAGGTATTGGCCAGGACAAAAATCCTCAATCAGCTTCCAGCAACCGTAACTTCCTTAGCTATTTGTATTTTTTCTTAAATGTCAATCTAACACACACTAGCACAAGTGACAGCCCCAGTGTTCCCCTCTCTGTGACACCACAGCCGTGACTGTCCAAATATCCTCCTCTCTGTGACACCACAGCAGGGACAGCCACAATGTCCTCCTCTCTGTGACACCTGTTGTGCTTTTAAACCATTAGTTAAAAAAACACAGTAAAAC
>NW_015379315.1:35988-51290 GCF_001522545.3 Parus major | reverse complement strand
CCACCAGGTGGGTCAGCTGGTTATAAAAGGAGATCAGGGTGGTCAGGCAGGACCTGCCCCTCCTAAAGCCACGCTGGCTGGGTCTGACCCCTGGGCCATCCTGGAGGTGCTGTATGATGGCACTCAAGGGGATCTGTTCCAAAACCTCACCAGGCACCAAGCTCAGGCTGACAGGCCTGCAGTTCCCCAGAGCCTCCTGCCAGCCCTTCTTGGGGATGGGCTCACACTGGCACCTCCAGTCCTCTGGGACCTCCCCGGTGAGCCAGGACTGATGAGGAGAAATGATGGAGAGCAGCTTGGGGAGCTCATCCACCAGCTCCCTCATCCCCCTAGCATGGATCCCATCCGATCCCATCCACCTGTGAGCATCTGAGTGGCTCAGCAGGTCTCTGACTGCTTCCTCCTGGATTACAGGGGGCTGTTCTGCTCCCTGTCCCCATCTACCAGCTCAGGAGAACACTTGTCCTGAGGAAATCCTGTCTTGATGTTGAAAACTGAGGCAAAGAAGTGGTTAAGTACCTCAGCCTTTTCCTCATCTTTGTTAACCATATCCCCCCCAATAAGGAATGGAGGTTGTCCATAGCCTTCCTTTTGCCATTAATGTATTTATAAAAACATATTTATTATCCTTCACAGAAGCAGCCAGGTTAAGCTCTAATTGAGCTTTTACCTCTCTACTTTTTTCTCTGCATGATCTAATGACATCCTTAAACATTTCCTGAGTTGCCTGTCCCTCTGTCCAAAGGTGATGCACCCTCATCTTTTCCTTGAGTTCCTCCAAAAGCTCCCTGCCCAGCCAGGTCGGTCATTTTCCTCACCAGCTCATTTTTTTGTCACAGAGGGACAGGCTGTTCCTGCTCCTTCAAGATTTCGTTCTTTAACTGTGTCCATCCTTCCTGGAATCCTTTGTTTTAAAAGGCTGTTTCCCTTAAAAAAAATCAGTACCTGATTTGGAACTCCCCAAATCTGCATCTTTAATTGTCTGAAGTCTGCTCTTTCTAAGTCCAGTGTAGAAGTTTTGTTGATGCCCCTCCTTCTTTCACAGAATATTTCAAAACTTGATGATTCCATGGTCACTGTACCCCAGGCAGCCTCCAACCACCACATCCCCCAGCAGCCCCTCTCTGTTTGTGAACAGCAGGAAACACAGCTTTCCTTGCCAGTGGGAAGAGAAGGAAACCTCCCCAAAGTGCAGCTTGGCAGGTTCAGCCTGGAAAGAAGGAGAAAGAAAAGTCCCTGCCAGGGTAGAATTTTGGTGCACGAGGTGTCCCAGCGTGAGACTGGACCATGCCATGGCTGTGTGTGCCAGGAGCTGACAGTCAGTGGGGCCCAGGGATGCTCCCAGGGATTTGGAGTTTTTCTCCTGACTCCTTGAGCTGCTGCTCAACCTTCTCTCAGTGCCTGAGGGCCCTGGACTCAGCCCCAAATTCACCCTGGGGTTCATTAAAACTATTACTATATATAACTATTTCCTTTATTTTTGAAGGCATTTCATTTAATAGAGGCTTCTCTCTGTAGCTTAATTGTGACTGCAACAATTTACAGATTAGCTAGCAATGCAACTTACAATGCTTTTAATTTTTTCATTGCCTAAATAAAATTCCTTTTTTTCTGTGTGTGTGGGGGGTTTTTTGTTGTTGTTTTTTTTTTTAGTTGACCATTGCATTTTCATCTCGAATATGATTTGGATTATTATTTCTATTGTTGTGAAAATTGTTTCTGAGGGACTTGTAGGGTTCACATGGCTGTAGTCAAAATCTTTTACAGTGAAGTAACCAGTGAAGCTATCTATGGTGTAGAGATGGTTGCTTCTTCAGGCTGTTGTTTGTAGGGTTCTGTAATTGTGTTGCTGAGCAGTTTAAATTTGCAGGTTTTGAGCAAAGCTGACTCTGTTGTAAAGTTGCAGTTGCTGCTATTCGCTGAAACTCCTGCTCAGCTGCTGTTGCTGTTTCCAGCCGTGGTTGCCATGGCAACACTGCTGCACCCGCGGGCCCCATGGATGGGAACGGTGGGGCCAAAAGCCCATCTCCCCCCGCTGTGCCGGCAATCCACTGTGGGGACTGCTGTGCAGTCCCTTGTGGCGCAGGAGAGTGGGCGCAGGGGACACGGGGGACCCGACTCGCGGCGGCGCTCGCAGTGCTAGTGAAAAGCGCCGCAGAGGGCGGAGGCGGAGGTGGACGGTCTCCATTCCCCTGCCGCCTCTCTGTTGGTGGAGCTTTTGCGCCCAACTCTGGGGGTGATGGATACTTAAACTCTTGGGGAGAGGGAGATTTTGTGGGCACAGACTGCTTCTGCCCACAGCCAGAGTCTCCTGAGGGCCCGGGCAGAGCCGAGGAAGCGCTACACTGATCATTCTCGGTCCCATTCCCCAGTCTCTCATTGTGTATAAAAAAGGCACCCCCAGCATCCAAGTCTTCCATCCCGACATCACTGTCCCCAGACTGGCACTGCTCCAATGCTTTAGAGTGGGCCTCAGGTGGTCGCCAGGCTACACACACTGGTATCTCCTTCAGCCAACTCGGACCATATGCGGTCACCCACCGACACCCAAACGTCGAAATCAAAGGTATTATTGACAGTCACACTAAAACCCTGCGCTTTCGCCCACTGGAACAAAGCACGCATGGCATCTTCGGGAATATCGAGTCCCATGCGTGGCAAAGCGTTCTGCCACGCAGAGAAGACAAGTTGATCATCAGTTGAACTTCGGTTCCCCATCGTGAGAACCGTCTATCTTGATGGCCCACAAATGCAATTACGCAAACGCAGTGGCTTAACCCAGGACCTCAAGCTCTAGCTTCATCAAGATAATCCATTCCAGGCCCGCTCACGTGCAGGGCCCTGCTATCCCATGGTCTGAAAGACCAGTTCCCTCCAGGAGAGCGTGGGAGAGATTCACTTACCCCTCTGTGGAGGAAGCGGGCAGCACGTCGTCAATCGGATGCACCAAACATCGGGGTCACCAGATGTCACTCTATTGGGAATGGCAAGAAGAACAACACAGACTCTCTTGTGAATTGAACAGGAGAGTTCCTCCAAGGTTTATTACCTCAGATCTTCTTTTATAGACAGATACACAAAATTCCTGAAAGGTTAAAGTTTTATTGGTTAGTAAACTGACACATCACCATCATTGGTCATTGGGGTACACCACCCCTCAACCTTCCCTTGCAAGAAAACAAGAAACTGACAAACAGCACCTGCAAGGCTGTCTTCTGTCTCTGAGGATTGTTTTAATTCCTCCTTATGATTTCCCAGGCCACTTTCTCAGGCGAGACTGAGAATATTATGCAGCCTGCTTTTCCACAGGCACCGTGCTCCCTGCTTTTGCTCATATTTGGCATCCATAGGGTTCTTTTCCCCAGGACTGAGATTGACAAGAGAGAGGCTGTTTTCTCATGTTTGAACTTGGTTGTTTATTCTTTCCTTATCTATATTACATATATACAGAGTAAACAAGGAGCTACATAGAGAGGTGCAAAATGGAGAATGAAGAATCTCTTCAAGGTCTTTTCTATGTCTATTTGTCCAATAATCAAATGCCAAGAAAGTTATTTTTCCTAGTGACCCAACGACTTGACACCTGTGTGCTGCTCTGTGGCATTTTCTATCCAATCCCTCATTATTATCCAAAAACCCTTAAAAGAAGAAGATGAAGGAAGAAGAAGGAGAAAGGGACAATGCCCTAAGTCCTCCATCTTGTCTCTTATTTTCTAAAATAGCTTAAACCTTAAACTCTCTCACCCAGTGACTTAAGAAAACTCTAACTTACACACTCATCTTCCCACTTTCTCTACTTAACTTTAAAAGTTACCTCCATGGTGTTGTTTTAAATTCAGTGCTCTCTTGGGTGTCAGAGCCAGGCACTACAGATAAGGGCACATTTTATGTTCCTCTGACCCCAAAGAGTGGAGAGAGTGCCAAAACCTACTTTTCTTTAGAGGAGACTCCCCTTTCAAGACATTTCCTTCTAACTTGTCTCAAAGTGACACAGGGCTGCAGTCCTCTAAAGATAGGCTGCTATAGTTGGGAAGCAAGGGCCCTCTCTCCTCTGTATTCTCACAGAAGCTGCTACCAAAAATCACGCTGTCCTAAATCCACACACACAGTATTGTGGCATTGACCCACCAAGCTCTAGGGTTATTCCTTGTGCTGATAAATTTGAAGTTAGTAAAACTTTCTGCATTCAAGGTGCCTAGAATCTGCAACTCCAGTGGGGCGTAAAGTAGGGCATTTCCCAAGATGAGACAGTTGTTGTCACGTTCTGGTAGCCCACAGATGCAGGGATGCTGTTTCATGACCGTAGGCTTTCCATCCCTTTGGGCATCCCTCTAGGATAATGTTCCCTATCCTGGGGTTTAAGGCTTGGCCCATATAAAGCTCGAGAGACCCCATCAGGACACTAATTTTCATTCCTTCTCCTTTAAGCAGATTGCATGCTTGTCCTAAAGTAGTCCATCATTTGACCACAGGTGGCCAAGCAGCATCATTAGTATACCAACCTGAGTTGCTCCACCTGTTCTACAGAGGTTACAAATGCTTGACATTGTAACATCATACCAGCTTGTAGCTCCTCTATTTTTTTCATCTCTTCACCTGTTCGTCAAACTCTGCATTCTCTGGAACAGCAATTTTGTATGCAAATAATAGGCAACCAGCCATCTGACCAGCAGGAGTCAGCCACTCTTCAGAGTGTCTCTGAGGAGTTTGTATAAACTCTCTGCAGTATTTCAACATCCCCACAAGGTCCTTGGCTTCCCATGCTTCAGGCCCAATACTTGTCCAGGTTTCTAGCTAATGCCATAATGTGCTCCAGCCTGGAGCTTCCTGCATCCAGCCTGGTCACTCCACTGACAAAGCCACCGCCCGAGGCTCTTTTTCACAAAACATTGTTACCAGTGCACTCACACAAGGACACCATAAGGACCACAAAAGAAGTGAGGGCAAGAACTCTGTCCAATGAAATTGCAACCACATGACCCGCTGACCACGGAACAGACTGTCCAGGGGCAGCTGTGTGCCCCACTGAGCAGACCCTGCTCTTGGCACACACACCCACAGCACTGCTTTCTTGGTGCAGCTGCGCGCCCGCACTCAGGGTGCAACCATACACTCCAGTGCCCAAAGCCTGTCCCTGTTCTCTTACCCACACTCAAACACGTGTCCATTTTTCACTCACAAATGCTCAAAACACCATCGGTTTTTGTGCTCTGGGCATCCCATCCTCATTGCCAATAACACCATGGGTTCTGGAAGATGCCCATGCACAAAATTGCAAAGCAAGTCTTATTTTATTAGTTGCTGTTGCAAATAATACATACCAACTCCTGGATTGGTGAAAAGCCACTGAGCAGCAGCAGCAGATGGAGCATGGTGCTCCAGTGGGAGGGGCAGGCAGGCCGTGCACCTTCAGGGCATCCCCTGCATAAAAAAGGCGTGCATTTTGTCCTTCTTGCCTCTCCACTGCAGAGCCAAGCCTCCTATCTTCTCCACTGGAGTGGAATTTTCCCAGTTATGATGACAATTTACCCTTGGCCAGTACATGAAGTAAGGTCACCATGCCCATAACAGCCTTGTTCTTACTGTTCCTCTTTCACAGGTTAACTTCCCATCAATTGATTAATCTATTGTTCCTCTTAAGGGTCAAATTCCCAGCAGTTAACCCATAAGATTTCCTTCATTGTCTGTTCTTCATTATCCTGTTGATGTGCACAAGAGGACCAAATATGGCAGGGCCGTAGACACAACTTTGGTCCCTGACACACACAGGCTCCTTGTCCCACTGCTGGCCTTCAGTGAGACCTTTAACTCCACAATGCTGTGGAACTGGACCTTCAGCACAGGGACCTTTCCAGCCTGATCTGCGCTCGTTCCTCTGCGTCTCTGCACAAAACACGGTGCAGAAGAGAACAGCAGGAGGGGCCTGGGTGTCACAACGCTCAGGATTTGTGCCACTTCAGCTCCACACAGGGGCAGGTAAAGTGAAAAAGTCAAACTCTTTATTAATGGAAGGAGAAGCAAAGGGAAGAGCTGGAAAGGAAAAGAAGGGGATGGGCATGGTATGAGGGCTGGAGGTAAGGAGCTGTCAAAAGGGAGGAAGAGTAGAGGGAAGAGTAGAAAAAAAGGGGATGGGCACAGTCTGAGGGCTAGAGACCAGGACAATCTACAGGCAGGGAGAGGGCTGAAGCCCCATGAGCATCCCACAGGCTCTGCTGTGCCAGTCGTCAGCTGTGCCTGGTTCTCCACCAGCACTGGAAGGTGGTGTCCTCTTCAGTGTCTCCTGGTGCTGTTCTTGGGACACTCGTTCACTGGCAAGCTGGGCTTGAATATTCAGGTTACAGTGGGATGGACTGGTGTCTTTCTCAGGGTTTGAATGGCTGAAACAGAGAAGAAGAGAGCCACAGTCAGGGCATGCATCTGCAGGGATCCTAGGAGACATTCCTACCAAGGACATTCCACTTGGCTCTTGCAATGGCCACAAGAGAGGACTGGACAACAGGATCAGCCAGCAGGTGCTGGCCACAAATCCCACCCATATCCCTGAAATATCTTTCTCTTCTCTGCCCACACCAGCCCTCATCCACACAAGGAATGAAGCACACCGCAGCTGAGCCAAGGATTGCAGCTCCCTGCCCAGGCACTGCAACTGCCCCCTGCCAGCCCCCACTGACCACCCGCTGCTCTCACTCACCCTCACTGAGGACCTGGAGCTCTTCCTTCTGCGACCTTGTGCATGAACACTGCGACCATCTCTGGGAACACAGAGCCTGTCAGGGCCCCAGCAGCACAGCTCCCTGCCAGCGGTGCTGCCAGCCCTGTGGCCACACGGCCTCCTGCCCCGGCAGGGCTCAGCCCGGGCCCTTGCCGCATCCTGACTCAGCCCAAGGGCACGGCTGCCAGAGGCTGGCAGCAGCAGCCCTGAGGGCAGGCGGGGCTCCAGGGCACCAGGCCTGGATGTCACTGCCTCACAGCTCATGACTCACCAATGAACATGATGGCCACCTCTTGCAGGGTCTCCTGTGAGCTATCCAGGTATGGCAGGGCCTGGCGAAAGTGATCGGCTGCTCGGCTCGTGTCCTCTGCCAGCTGGAGAGAGCGGCAGGAGGGAAGGGTTGGTGCGGGCTCTGCCCCTTGGCCGGGCGCTGCCTGTGGCCAGTCCTGGCCCCCCGTGCCCGCCCAGCCCTGAGGCCCGGCCAGCAGCCGCTGGTGCCGGGCTCTGGAGGGGGCAGAGGGCTGGGTGCTGCCCAAGGAGTGGCGGTGCTGTCCTGCCCTGCAGCCCTGCTTTGGGCCACAGGAGCCTGGAGAAGAACCTGTGCTGCCCAGGGAAGGGAGCGGCGTGTGGGGCGCAGGCTGGCACCCCTGGGTGCAGCACTGGGCAGGCACCACAGCTGCCAGCCCCACACACTGAGCACCCGGGGCTGCGGCTTGGGCTTCTCCAGGCCATCCGTACCAGACACTCGGGAAACTTTGACAGCTGCTCCTTCTTCATCAGCTGCTTGAGATTCCTCCTCTTTAGGAACTCGGCCACACGAATCAGCGTTTTCTGAGAGGCCTGGAGAGCAGCGGAGATGCAGAGATGGCACTGCAGCCCAGGGCACAGGACTCTTGTCTGGGTGACAGGGCCCAGAGGAGGCTGCAGCTTGGGAGGTTCCAGGGCATGAGGAAGCCGATGCTCCTCCCAGGGATGCACCGGCATCACACAAAACCTGACCTTTGCCACATGCCAGTTCTCATCATGGCAGTGGAAGAAGAGTGGAATCAGGCTCTGGCTCAAAATCTTCTCCAGGGGCTTTTTTCCCTCATCCACTACCAAATCCATCGCCTTGAAGAAGAGGTCAAGGGAGAGCAGCTGCACATGGCTGTGGTCCTGGAGGAAAAGAAGAGAAAAAGACCTTAATACCAATTACTCCAGGCTCACCTGGGCAAAGGCCCAAAAATCTGTAAGACACAAAGTTTCTGGACAGCAGCCAATGCCCATGGATGGGTGCAGACACTTACATGGTCAAAGAGCAGCAGGAGTGCCTCAGCCAGCTTTGGGGCAGTGGTACTGGATATCAGGATGTCTTTATTGTTGAGTATATTACTGAATACACAGAGGGCCATGTCAACAACATCTCCATCTGCGTCACCCAGCAGCTCCTGAAGGCTTTGAGACAAGCTGCACATTCTTACGGCCTGTGTGGAACACAAGGCTGTGCTGGGAAGCCACAAACACCTTCACCACCAACACTTCCCTGGCACTGCAACCCCACCCTGCTGCTGCCGGGCCCAGAGGCCAAAGGCCAAAGCACTCAGGCAGGTGAGGCAGGAGAGCTGGGAGCAGCTGCCTGAGCTCCTGAAGCCCAGCCAGCCCAAGGGACTTCTTTCCCCAGCACAGCTTCAGCTGCTGCCCCCTTCTCACCATCAAGGGATACTTGCTGAGCACCACGAGGCCTCTGAGCACCAGGCGACACCTCTGCCTGCACTTGCTCTGCAGGTGCCTTGACATGATCTCCAGGACACTGTCACTACATTCACTCAAGTCCAGGCAATCCAGGACCTGAAAGGCACAGGGCAGTGAGAGGGGAGCCGGCCGGCAGGAGCCTGGAAGTGCACAGGGCTGGGTCCAGGCAGCAGCACAGGGCACGGGCACCGTCCCAGGCAGCTGTGGCTATGCAAGGGGACAGGGCTGGCAGGCAGCTCAGCAAGGCAGTGCTGGCCATCAGGCTCACCTCCACAAGGAATGCCAGGAAGGACAGATCACAGCATGGCTCCTCCCTTCTGAGTGACTTGAGCAGCTGGAGCGCAATGTGGGAACAGAAGGGGATCAAGACATGGCGCATCTCCCTGTCAGGGGGAAAACAGCACCAAGACCCTGAGGTGGGGAAGGCAAACCTCTCCCAGGAATGACTCACAGAGGTCCGGCCTTTCCCCAGCATCCCTGGAGGACTGGAAGCACTTTGAGAGGTGGCTCCTTCTGAGCACCCTCCTCTCTCAGCTTTTACCAGTCTGCTCGGCCATCGCTGAGTGACGAGGCCCTCTGGCCAGGACCACGGGGCCATGAGGGACGGCCTGGGCAGAGGGCACAAATGTCAGAGGCAGTGGGGAGAAGGGGGTCTGACCTGGCCAGCAGACCCACGGCATAGTGCTGGGTGTCAGCACAGAGCAGCGTGTCCCAGCCACGCTTGCGCTCCATAGCCATCAACTCGTTGTCACACCGTAGTCGGCAGAGCAGAGCCTTCAGGGTCCGCACTGCAAACCTGTGTGCAGAGCAAAGCCCAGGTCACATTGGTTGCATTGGTGTCAGCCACAAGGGCATGGGAAGGACAGGAGGACTGGCACCTGTTGGGGTTGCTGGGAAAGCGGTGTTGTTCCCGGCATGCTCTCCAGATGCTGTCAGCTTCCACTGGTGGCATTTGCTGGGTGGTGATGACAACATGGAACAGCAGAGCCACAAACAGGCGGGCAGAATAAAGGATCATCGCCTCGTGGCATTCAGGCACTTGGATAATCACCCAGAGCACCACAGTTGCCTGCAAAAGAAGCACCCAAAGACAGCGCTCAGTGCCGAGGTGTCCATGGGGCAGGGCCCAAGGGGAGGCACAGGGGGAGCAGCAGGCCTGGTGTCCCCTGAGCCTGCCGCTAGCCCAGGTTTCAGCCCAGTGCCTGAGGCAGGGAGAGGATGGAGAGCTGCTGGAGAAGCAACTGATGGTTGATCAAAGGCCAGCTCCTGAAACTCACAGTCAGGGGGAAAACATCCTGGTTGTCTCCATCAGAGGTGCAGATGCTGCAAAGTGGCCAGTTCTCCATCACACAGAGCAGTGCTGGCAGCACTTTCTCCACTGTTGGTCCTGACGAGCCTATGGTTTGCCACATCATTGCAGCAGCTCTGTGAAATCAGAGCTCTGTGTCAGGGGTGTCTCAGTCACCATGCCCTGTGCAGCAGTGGGGTCCCAGGTGACAGAGTCCCAGTGCCCTGAGGGACAGGGAGGGAGCACTGGCAGCAGCCTCAGGAAACAGAGGGGCCCGAGGCTCCTGGACCTCTCTGCCTGTTGGGCAGAGCCCATTGGACAGGCTGTGCAGGGCCATGGGCCCTAAAGGCTGGGGAGCCCTGAGCTCTCAAGGCACGTGGGCCCCATACCTGTCACACGATGGGGCACAGCGCAGGAGGGTCAGCGCCACATCGGCCGGGTGTTCTTCAGCCAGCCTTATAATGTCAATTTGCTGCCTGGCATCCACAGTGACATGGGACATGAGACTCTGATGAATATTCCTTACAATAGTTGGCACCTGGAGGAGGCATGGGGAAGCCTTGGAGTGCTGTCCAAGGCAGCAACTTCCCCAGCTTTCCCAAGAAGTGCTTACCATCCCATCACATTCTGCTGGCCTCAAAGGCTGAGGGGGCCCTGTGGATGTGGCTTGAGAGGGAACATGATCCAGGGAGGCCTCCAGTTCTGGCCCCAGGCTGGGTACCTGCTGCTCAGAAGAAACACTGTCCTTGAAATGGTCCATTATGAGTTCCTGACTCAGAGCAGGAGCGGGTGTGATGTCAGCATATGCAATGCCCTGAGTCTCTCCAGTGTCATCATTTGGAATGGCCTCATCCTCATTCCCTGCCATGTCAGAGTTTGCCCTCTCATCATTCACTGCAGCGTCAGAGTCTTCTGAGCGCTCAGCTGAATCTGGGCTGACATCAGGCTCTGCCTGGAGCTCGGCCAGCCCAGAGTCAGGCTCAGCTGTGCCCTCAGTTGCTGCTGTGGTGGTGTTCTTTCTATGCCGAATGCGCAGAAACTTCCGGAACCTCTGCAAGGAGAACAAAGGACAGGGAAGAGAGGCATGTTCCATGGAGTGCTCCAAGTGTGGTGCTGGGCTGAGCAGTGACAGCAGGCCCAGCCCAGGTGGGGATGGCTGCAGGTACCTGCGCTGCTCTGCTGAAGCGGCCACGGGCGGTGTCCTGCTCTTGTTTCCTGTCCATGGCTGCATCTGGCAAAGAGCAGCCAGAGCTGAGGGGCTGCGGGAGAGGCTGGAGAACACAGCCCAGCCCTGCACTCCCCAGGCAGGGACAGTCCTGGGATGGCTCAGGGTATGGAGCACGGCCAGTGCCGGGGTCAGCTCAAGCCCCTCTTCCGTCCTGTCCATGGGCATGTCCACAGCGGAGGGGATGGGATGGGATGGGATGGGATGGGATGGGATGGGATGGGATGGGATGGGATGGGATGGGATGGGATGGGATGGGATGGGGTCTAGCTGGCTGCAGCCATCAGCCCTGTGGCCCAGCTCTGCCGCTCACCATCCTGCAGTGGTTGAAATTGCTCCGGCTCTTCAGGCATTTGTGCTGGGGAAGCTCCAGGTTCTTTCTTTCTTTTCCCCCTGAACACTTTGAAGAGGCTGAGGAATCTGCCTGCCATGACACAATCTTGCCTCGAAGGCACCTTAAAGAGAGATGCCTTGGGAAATCTCTGAGTCAACAAGTCGTTCATTTGTGCCTTAAAGGCACCTGTGACAAGGAGCCTCAGGAAGCCTACAGGACAGCAAGTCCTGCAGTCTGGTCTCAAGGTCTCCTGCCACAATGACTGGAGACTTCTTGTAAATGATTGTGCTCACTAAGTCCCACAGTCTCACCTTGAGGACAGAGGCTGGGAGGATGGGAGATGCCTCAGAAAAGTTCCAGGTTACAAGTCTCACAGTCTGGCCTGGCGGGCACCTGCAAAAGAAAAGTCTTGGCAAGGCCACAGGCCACCAAGTCCTGCAGTCTTGCCTCCCAGGCACCTGCAAAAGAAAATCCTCGGGAAAGCCACGGGCCACCAAGGCCCGCAGTCTTGCCACGAGGTCACCTGTACGAGTAAAGCCTTGGAAAAGCTCCGGGTCAGACACAAAGGAGTGCGCTGTGTGGGGGCTCCTCACAGCACTGCTCTGGCGCGTCCTGTCCCGTTGCGTGCACCAAGCACTGTGGTGTGGTCCTGTCACCGCCAGCTCCTATGTCACCACGTGTCACAAAGGGCTCTCTGACACCCTGTCCCTTTCCATCCCATGGTGACCATGTGTCACAAAGGGCCCTTGCACACCCTGCCACGTGCCCTGGTTCTGCCCTCATCCCTCCCAGAGTGGCCCAGGTTGGAAGGAATCCCTTGCCCAAAGTGTCTAAGACAGCCCAACAGGATCTTTAGGAACGCCTCAAACCATCAGCAAACGCTGTCCTGCTCTGCAGGCTCAGGGCAGCAGAAGGAGCCCCCAGGGCTGCCGACGCAGCCACAGCAGGAAGGGCACAGGGCCTTGCACAGAACCTGCACAGGGTCCCAGCAGCACTGAAATCAGCAAGTGTGGCAGTGTCCCCACCAAGGCAAACCTGCCACCCCAGCCGAGCCCTGGCAGTGCTGGTGCCCTTCTCCTGCCCCAGAGACCTGTGCCCCTGGGGGGTTTCTGTGCCAGCGGGCAGCCAAAGCCCACATGCATTGGGAGCTGGGCTCCTTCCTGCAGGGGCTGTTGGCAGGAGCTCAATGGAGCAACTGCTGGCAACACTTAGTCTTGGTCAGATTAATTACATGTGGGAATTGTTTTCCCATTGATGTAATTTCCTGCAGCTATAAAACATCTTTGTGGGGAAGGCACAGAAGGATCTGGCATTTAAGAATCCTCAATTCATGAGAGCTTCCCTACTGCTCAATTCAAGTATTTCCAAAATGTTGCAGACTTCGCCGATTAATTGGAATGACTGGAGAATGTGAAAGATTTGCAAGTTTGCTTCCCATCTCAAGGCAGCAAGTCCTTTGCCTTAATATCATCCATTGTGAGTCACTTTACAAAATATAACACTCTAGAGAGGCTAAAAAACTACCATTCTTTGGTTTGCAAACCTCTTTAGTTTTCTATGGAGGGATGATAATACCCTAATTCTCTGAAGGATTAAAGCTCTCAAGGAATGAAAGTCCACTCAGTATTACAAAAGTAGTCCAAACAATTAAGTAGATTGCAAAAAGGCTAATTCTCCCCCTGGTACAGATATCTAAGTGGCCAGTAAAGTAAAGCTCTCCCCTCTTCATTTTTGCATGAGAACCAGGACCACTAACACGAAAAGTCACAGATATTCCTTATGTCCTCCATAACCAAAGCTGTGCCAAACCATGGGTGCTGCCGTCAAACTGACTCAAATTCCAGCCTAGACCTCTCACTTCCAGACAACTCCTTCCCCAACACACCCACCAACACAAACAATCCCAAAACATGCTCACAGAACTCCTCAACACCCTACCAGGACCTTCAGCTGTTCCTATCCCTGCACAGAGCTTTCCCACCCTCCAGCAGACCCCCCTGGTTCCCTGCACATGCCATGGGATGGCACTCAGCAGGATCTGCTCCAAACCCTTCCATGGTAGCAAGCTCAGGCTGCCAGGCCAATGGTTCCTGGATCATCCTTCCCACTGACCCTTCCAGTGCATGGCTGCTACATTCACACATTTGAGCTCAGCTTGGACTTCTCTCCCTAACCAGCCCTGCTGGGAAAGGATGGAGATCAGCTTGACAAGCTCTTTCTCCAGCTCCCTCTTTACTCTTGGGGCAGGTAGAACATTGTACAGGAAAGCAATTGGTACCACAAGGAGTGGGCGACGTCAGGGGAGATCACTCAGGACTGCTAAATCCTGAGGGAACACCGCTGGACTTGACCTTTGGGTACCTGCACAAACTTCAAGTCAGCTGCCTTAGTTTCCAGCACAGCCCTGTGTTGGCCAGCATCCTGACATGGATGCAGGACAGATGTGAGGCACTGCTGGGACCCAGCAGGACAGGACTGGCTGTCTTGTTCACATGTTGAAAATGAGTTAGATCGTATTTAGCTAGAAAGTTAGTGATCCCTGAATTTGATAAGGAGCTGTGCCATTATAAGCTAAGAAATTTTTTTGGATTCTGTAGTTTAGCTATTTTTTAGCATTTAATTTTATCTCAGTACTTCAAAGTAGGGGCGCTTCTTTTGGTTTGGATTCTTTACGGAATTTTTTCCCATCTGGAAGAAAGACTCTGTGAACGGAGCAGTTGTCCAGGAGCAAAACACAGGTCATGAAGAAACAAGACGTGGCTGAGACCTCTTACATCCCACACTAAAGAGTCAGCCAAGGGAAAGGAGCATTTGGGAGTCAATGCATGGGGGAGGAGGGACAGGTGGTGGGGTTGTGGCTGTCTCTTAGCTGGGGGACATGGCTCAAAGGGCAAATGGTTGAGGTTTTGGCATTGGTCTGCTGCTGCCCCGAGGAACCACTGCTATTGAGCAACTTTTCCATCACTGTGTCTGTTTACTGTGGGTGAGCCTCTGCTCACAAGTGTAGCCATGTAACTGGGTCCTTTCAATACCCGATCACTCTGGGAGGGATCCTCACCATCTGCTTGGGTGCCTCGGGGAAAACCAGGACCACAACCACCTTTGAAACGGGGTGTCTCATGGCTGCTTGTGGGAGCCCAGCAGCTGCTGCTGTTGCCAGGGTATTACACAGGTGACAGCCAGAGGACACCCGAAACAATCCCCCCCTCCACCTTCTTTCTCCTTCCAGGCCTGCCCAGCCCCTGCTGTTTCTGCTGCTGATCCGGATTTTTATTTCACTTTTAGCTTGACATCTCTGGGTCTGCCCAGCCCCACACTGCTCCTGCCACAGCTTCGGGCTCATTGCTAAACTGTTGGCCACCCCAGGCCTGCACTCCTCTGCTGTTCCAGCCCGGCCCCTCGAGGTTCCTGCTATAGTCCATTTCACCAACTTTATATCACCCCACATTCAGGTGCCAAAATGACTGTAGTGGGTTGACCCTGGCTGGGTGCCAGGTGCCCACTCTGTCCCTCTGTCACTCTCTTTCCCAGTGGGACAGGGAAGAGGATAAGACGGAGAACAGCCAGCAGGGTGACATAAAGCACTTTTATTACAGTAAAATAAAGAAATAAGCAGAGATCTGTGTCTGCGTGGGCTGAAGAGTTCCCGCCCCGTGGCTGAGGGGACCGGCGGGGCGGGGCTGCCCACGCCTGGGCGGGAAACGGCAGCAGCGGCTGCGCAGTGGGAACGCGCCCGCCCCTCCCGTGTCCCTCAGGGAGCGCCCACGTCCCCTCAGCGGCCCTCGGGTACCTTCAGGGACCGGCATGTCTGCTCAGCCACACGCGGCATGCCCGTCTCCCCTCCTCTCAAGTGACGCCCACGTTCCCTCAGTGACTCCCAAATACCCTGAGAGACTCGACAGACACCCACCTCTGCAGATTGACCCCCATGTCACCTCAGTGGAATCCTGAGCACCTGCCACCCTCAGTGACCCTCATGGCCCCAGAGTGGCATGCAGGGCACCCGCATGTA
>NW_015379315.1:9515-35299 GCF_001522545.3 Parus major | reverse complement strand
TTTTTCTTATCCTATGGATCTGATGGTTCCACACATTGCTTCTTCCATCTCTCAGTACCTAGCTTTACCCACCGTTTGTTTGTAAAGAGAAATCTCTCTCATTCCTTTCAACTGGATATCTCTTCTGTGAACCTAGTATCAGCTCAGTGACTCACATGTCCCCTCAGCATCACTTGCAGCACCCACCTTTCCCTCAGTAACCCACACGTCCCGTCAGCAAATCCAGGGGCACCAGCCATCCCCTCAGTAACTCACTCACCCTGAGTACAGCCCCAGGAGCCAGCAGCAGGCAGAAAGCCACAGGGGCAGGGGAAAAACTCTGCCCTGCTTACAGTGTGGGCTGAGGGCCAGGAGAGCTGCATGAGGGTCAGGAGAGCTGCATTTCCACCCTGAGGTTTTGGTGACAGGGGCTTTCACCCTCCTTATAGGGCTGCCCCTCTCTCCAGACAGCCAAAGGAGCACAATGGCAAAAGGCCAGCAACAGCAAAGCAGAGACCCAGCCCTGCACACAGGGATGTTGTCCCAGCACAAACTAACCATGGCACCCTGAAGGTGCCCACTGCATTCTCACATGTGTCTGCCCTGGGAATGCCAGGAATATGTCCAGAGGGCCTTACTGTGGCCCCACTTGAGCTCCAAGTTGCTGCTCTTCTCACTCACTTGTGCCTGAAGCCACAGAGCTTGGTGTCCCGCACTGCAAGAAGAACAAGACTCAACACCCAGGCAGTTGAGCTCACAGCCACGCAGCCAGTCAAGGCCTTTTCCCTCTCTGGGAGGCCTTGTCTTCCCAGTCCCCAGCCAGCCCAGCCTGGGCACCTCGGGCTGCCCCACGATCCTGGTGAAGCCCAGCCTCGATGGCTTCTGCTGCAGGGCCGGGAGATGCTTTGGAAAAGAGCCAGATCAGCCGGGTGTCAGGAACAAGGTCGCTGTCTGGGGGCCGCTAATGGCCTTTGACACCCAGTTCCTCAGTGCTTCTTATTGCCCCAGCCCCTCAGGGGCCTCCTGACCCTTGGAGCCTCCAGCCTCCCCACATCCCCCTCACACCTTCCCACTGCCTTGTCCCATCAGAGCCTCTGCAGCCCCTCACCCCTTCATGGCCTCCAACCACCCCATCCCTTCAGGGTCTCCTCCAGCTCGGCCTGGCAGCAGAAGTGCAGCCCCACAGGAGCTCCAGAGGAGCTGGATCAAGAGGCACCTGGAAGCCCTCAGCAATCCAGGCAGCAACACACGGGCAGCAGGACACAGATGGCGCTTCCTGGCTGGGACAGGGCTTGTGGCTTCAGCAAAACCACCAAAGGCCAAGAGGCTTCTGGCCATTTTCCCTGCACCACTGCATGCCTGGGAAACTTGCTGAGCACAAGCCCCCTTTTCCCCCTATGCCCTATGCCCTGTGCACCCTGGGCAGCAAAAGAAAGGTCTTGGGACTCAATGTATTATAACATATGCTATATTATTTACATACTAAAGAAAAATTAAAAGAAAAAAAAGAATAATATTTAAGAAACAAAAATCCCTGCTAGTTCAGGTGGCCCCAGCAGACAAAGCCTGCCAGATCAGTTCCCAGCACAGCTCCAGCAGCGCAGCCAGCCGAGGCCCAATAGACGAGGCCGTGTCCTCCATGCCCTGCAGAGCTGATCTTGCAGGTTCTCAAAGATGGAATATCGAGCCCTCTCTACTGCCTGGACGATGTAAAAGGCTTCAATTGCCAGGTTTCTGATGGCAGGGCTGGTGTCATGAACCATGTTCTCAAGGGCTGGAAAAGAGACGAACAGAGCCACGATCAGATCCCAGACCTGTGGGGGCCCACGGAGAGCCCCCTGCCAGAGCCATGCCAGCCTGTCAAAAACAAGGGTCTGGACTCTTCTGGATGTTAAAAGAAGTAACCAAACCTTTATTCAATGACAAAAATACCAACAGGAGTAGGAAGACAGGCTAGCCTGAATCCCTGTAACTCACAACCCGACGAGGAAGGAGAGCCCCCAACACAGCTGTGCACAGGTTATATACCGCTCGATCCCCAGGGGAGGGTACAACTCAGGGTCCAATGAGGGATCAGGGGAGGAGGAGTGAGGGGAGGCGGTTACACTACTGGGAACCAATAGGGACATGTCATGGGCAGGACGGCAACTAGGGAACCAATCGCGAACTGAACTAGGGGTGAGGAGCATGGAAGGTTCTGGAAGAAAGGGTCGGGTTTACAATGATGGATAGGGGATTAGGGCAGGCCAGGGTGACGGGCAGGGAAGGTTTGAGAATAAGGGGAGTGTCTATATAATTGACATCTGGGGTCAAAACCAACACAGTTAATAGGGGAGAACAAGAACATACCTGTCGCTGCCCGCTCGGCCCTTCACGCCTCGGCTAGCTCTGGCCGACGTCAGCGGCAGGAGTGGGGAACCAGGCGAGCACTGCGTGGCTCAACCTGGAACCTCCAGAGCTCCTCTGCGCTCTGGCGCTATGGCTCACAGCGCGACACCGGTTGTGGCGAAGGGAGAAAGAGTGCTCAGGCTCTCCCAGTTTCCCAGGAACAAGTTTATTCCAACAGGTGTAGGGGAAGGAGACGAGGTATGGGGCTGGGATCACAGGGAGGAGGTCTGAGCCGAGAGACTGGGCACCTCTGTGCTCCAGGTTTTAAGGACTGTGGGCGGTCCATACAGCGACCAACGGGACGGCAGCAAGGGAGGAGTTGTGGGTGGGGATTACAATACGCAGGACCAATGGCAGGGACCCGGGGGAGGGAAAGCAACTGTACAATCAATAGGGCGTCGAGGAAGGGATGATAGGCAGGGAAAGAACTGGAACAAAAGGTGGGGTTTACATAGATTGATAGGGCTCGGGGGTAGGATTGGGGTGATGGATGGGGAACAATCTGGAAAAAGGGGAAGGGTTTACAATGATGGGCAACTGGGGACAAACCATTTTGGATGACAGGGGAGCAACTGGGGTAAACCAACTCTGAAGTTAATAAAACTTAAACAAATTGGCGGCAATACATACCAACAGACTAACAATTACAATCATAACACTATAAATACTTATAACAATTCCCCCCTCTTAAACTTTGATTGGGCTTAAGTCCAAATCTTATAAACAGTCCTCAAAGCAGTCTTCATTAACTTAAGCCCGCATCAAGAGCACTTATAGTCAATGTGCTTCTTGTCCTAACTTCAGACTTCCTCTTCATACTCTTGATAGATTTTTTGGAGCTTCTGGAAGTTTCTGTAGAGGGTTACTGCCGATTCAGGTCCATGATCTTTGTCTGAGTTTTCAGTCTTTATCCGGTAAATGTTCTCACTTAATTCTTGTTTCAAACTCAGTTCCAGGGATTTTTGTACCATTTTCGTGATGGTCCGGATTATACATGGGATTAGACAAGCGAAGAAAGAGACACGGTTAATATACAGCCTATGACAATTAATAGCTTTTTCCACCACTCTCCATTAAAAAGATTATTCCACCAACTGGTCTTGACTAATGAGGACCACTTTTGAACTGGGACATGTGCTAGTTTTCGGATGTTAGTAGTTATGTTCTTGATTACCTCACTGTGGTCGTCTATCTCAATGCAACACTCGGAGGAGTTGAACTTCCCACACACGCCTCCCTCTTCTGCCAGTAGGTAGTCCAGGGCTAACCGGTTTTGATAGATCGTGGTCCTCATTTGTCGGGCTTGTGCAGACAGCAAATCAAGGGCTAGGCTGGACTGATTAGAGATAATCTCTACCACTGCTTGTAACCGTATCAGTCTGTTTAGCATATATATTGGGGTTCTGTATCCCCATGATCCGTCTTGCGCCCAGGTAGCCGGGCCATAGGTTGCTATAATTCGTTCTGGTGGCCACTCATCGTCTCCCCATTTTTGGGTTCCCCCAGTTAACATCTCTCTCCTTTTTCTTTTCAGTTCATCATACAATGGAACCCCCAAATGCTGACCCTCTAAGCGGGGAAGAAGGAAAAAGGAAGGTTTAATAATTCCAAGTGTGCAGCTTCCCGCCCAGTCTTTAGGCAGCATGACATAAGCTGACCTCCCACAAATCCAATAAAAATTAATTGGAGCCCTCCAGAAGCCCGGGGGTTCTATGGTGTCCACTCCAATATGGTGCCAAAATTTGGCTAACCTTTTGTCCCCCCATAGTGGATTTGGGTTTGGATCTGTAGTTGCACACTCATAGAATTTTTCCCTTTCCACGTAAGAGCATCTTGGTTCCTTCTCCTTAGCCCAGTACAAATGAGGAGCTCGAGGAATCCACCATTTATGCGTGTCATTCATTACAAAGTATCTTTTACATGGCAACTCACCCACATAGAACTTAAACCGGGGTCCTTTTCTCCAAATGCATTCTTCTCCGATGACATCAGACCACAGACTCCATACTTCCTCCAAGGACCTCTTATCTAGAGATGTCTTCCCTTGTTCTGATGCCCTTAGTAAGTTTTGTGGGGTTAGAGGTATCCCTTCCCATGGCCAGATCTCCGCCATTTGGGTGTCTCCACAAATCCAGCAGCTAGTGATGTTAAATTCCCGACTTATCCTCTCAGCTAAGTCCAGGAAGAGATTCTTTCCTCCTAATGCCTGTATCCCAGGACCCTGTTTGACTATCCCTTTTATTTCCTTTTCCTTAACCCAGTCTGATCTGTAGTCTCCGCCCCCTTCATTATCCCTCTCTTCTGGCTTTATTTCCGAACAGATCCATTTTTCTTTCATAGGACATTCCCCCAACAGTTTTCGCTTAAAATCACCTACATTTTCGGACATCCAATAAATCTTACCATCCTCTTCACAAGTGGTTAACTCTGAAAAGTTGATACATAGGGGACTCGGGTTCGTATGGATTCTGAGGATGGCTGTCCAAGATTCTCCTGCATATATGGGGTAGTAGCATTTGTCGCAAGGGATCCCTTCCCCTTCTTGGAGAGTCAACAGGAGGAATACCCATGGGAGTCCGATGCAGATAACTCTCCCACCCATATTCGTGGCAAAAGTGTCTCTGCTCGGTCTTGCCTCCCCTTTTCTATTCTCTTTTCCGGCTACCTCCTCGCTTCTTTGCTGCAGGAGTTTAGATTCCCTTTCCGTATCAACTTGTTAATTCTCTTTTTAGGGCCTGATCTCAAGAGATGTGAGGGAATGTTCTATTTGTCTCTCAGGATCTGTTGATCTGTAAGAAGAAGTACAAATATTACAACCTATTTACAAATATTACAACTTATTCACACTTTCAACAGTTCGACTCAACATCTTGCCTCATATCACGGTTTGTCTCAAGTCTTTTTACATATAACTAGTATCATTACATCTCTCAGTCTATATTTTAAACTATCAAGTAAATAAACAAATAGATATGCAGTTGTTAAGTTATGATAAATAGGTAGTAATAAATAAATAAATATTAATAATTTTGGAATCTTCTTTCTTAATAAATTTGTCAGTAAGTTATGATAAATAGATAGCAAAAAATAAATAAATAACTAAATATTAATCATCTTGGTATCTTAAGTTATGATAAGTAGATAGTAATAAATACATAAATAAATAAATATTAATCATTTTTAATAAGTTATACAGTTGAACCCAGTTTAAAGCTTCTTCCTGAAAATTAACTTGGTGTCTGTTATCTTCTCTGTAGTCCATTCATTGGGAGCTGGAGCTGGTCCCTCTGGTGCCGGAACTGGTCCTTTTACTCTGGTGGCATGTGTCCATCCTTTCTCTCGTGTATGTACAGCAGTCTCAGTAACTAATAGAACCTGGAAGGGACCTTCCCACTTCTGTGTCAGTGGTTGTTCTTTCCAAACCTTAATGAGGACCCGATCCCCTGGGTTGACTCTATGAATCTTGAAATCTATTGGGGTGGTCTGGGGAAGGTATCCCCTTTTTCTTAACTCCGTAAATTATCGGCTATTGTTTGTATATACTTCCTCAGATTTTGCTCCCCCTCTTCATAAGTTCCAATGCCATCTAGAGTAGTCAAAAAGGGCAACCCAAACATCATCTCGTATGGCGACACCCCCAAGTCTGCCCTCGGTTGTGTCCGTACCCTCAATAGGGCTAATGGAAGGCATCTAATCCAATTCATTCCGGTTTCTTCAGACAATTTAGTGAGAGCGATCTTCAGTGTCTGATTTACCCTTTCTACTCTTCCCGAACTTTGTGGTGGCCAGGGAGTATGTAGTTTCCAAGCAATGCCCAAAGCTGCTGTGATCTTATGTAAAATATTGGCGGTGAAATGAGGACCTCTGTCGGAATCTATGGTATTTATTATTCCGTATCTGGGAATAATTTGTTCTAGTAGAATTTTACTGACCACCTCTGCTGTTGCCTTTGCAGTTGGATATGCTTCTACCCAGTGGGTCAGGTGGTCTATTACTACCAGCAAGTACTTAAATCTTTGAACCTGGGGCAGTTCTGTGAAGTCTATTTGTATGTTTTGGAATGGCCTTTTAGCTAGCTCTCTTCCTCCATATGATGTCTTTCGCATTACTTTTTTATTTACTTTCTGACATATCATACATTCCCGTGTAATTGCTTTAATGATTTCAAATACCCCAGTGCAGACATAGGTCCTCATAAAATGGTCACATATGGCTTGTGCCCCCCAATGTGTAGAGGCATGTAAAGCTTCCAATATTTTCCTTGCTAACGCTTTGTTCAGAACTTGTCTCCCATCTTGTAATCTCCACTCCCCCTTCTCATTTTTACTCGCACCTATTCTTTGTAGCTCCTTCTGTTCTTTCTCATCAAATACAGGGACTTCCTTCTCACTTCTGTCTAGACCATCTCCATCTTCAATTTTCACTTCTCTTAACTGGAAGATTCCCTCAGTCTGTTCCAATGCCGCTGCCTTTGCCGACTGGTCCGCCACACAGTTCCCTCTTGTCTCTATCGAATTTCCTTTTTGATGCCCTTTTACATGGACTACCGCTATTTCTTCTGGTCCCTTCAAAGCTCTTAACACAGCTTTTATTATGTCCTCATGTATCAACGTTTTCCTTTTTGAACTTATGAACCCTCTCTCAATCCATATTCTACCAAAGGTATGAACCACTCCATAGGCATATTTGCAATCTGTATACATGGTTCCCTTCTTTCGGTTCAACCATTCCAAGCCCTTTAACAATGCATAGATCTCACAGCATTGTGCTGACCAGCCATCAGGTAATCTTCCTTTTTCTACAATGGTCATATTTTCCCCATTTATGACTGCATAACCGCTCACTCTTTTTCCATTCACCATTCTAGAAGATCCATCTACAAACAAAACTTCCCCTTCCGTCAATGGACATGCCTGTAGATCTTCCCTTACTTTTGTTTGTAGATCAATGATTTTCAAACACCAATGTTCTACTCCTTCTTCCGTTGGTTCTCCATACAAAAATTGGGATGGATTTTGAATCCTCGTCACTGCCAGTTCCAAGTTCTCTCTGTTATTTATCATCAGTTCATATTTTAAGAGTCTACTATCTGATACCCAGTCACCGGCTCTTCTGCTCAAAATAGATTTTAAATCATGTGGTGTATATACTTTGATTTTGCTTCCAAAAGTTAGTTTGTACCCTTCTTCTATGAGGACTGCTGTCACTGCCAAGACCTGAAGACAATTTGGCCATCCTCTGACCACAGGGTCTAATAATTTTGATACATATGCAATAGGCTTCTTAACTCCACACCATTCCTGGACTAAAACACCATATGCTATGCCTTCCTTAACGTTAACAAATAACTCAAATGGTCGATTTAAATCAGGTAAACTCAAAACCGGGGCACTAGCCAATTTTTCTTTTATCTCTTTCAACCTCTTTTCATCTTCTTCTTCCCAAGTCATAGGTTCCTCTTCTGCTAATTTTTCATGTAAAAACTTCACCAATTTTGTATGTTCTTCCACCCAGAATTTGCAGTATCCAATCAATCCTAACAATTTCCTTATATCCGTTTTAGTTTTTGGTGCTGACAACGACAATATTCCTTGTACTCGGACTGGATCTAACTTTTTGTATCCTTGCCCAATCAAATGCCCCAAATATCTCACTTCAGATTCTACGAACTGCAACTTTTTCCTGGACACCCTTAGTCCTTTCTTTCCCAAATAATTTAATAGACTGATTGTAGTTTCTCGTACTTCATCTTCTAATTCACCCGAAACTAATAAATCATCCACATATTGTAAAATATTAACACCTCCCATGGGCTTGAATTCACTCATCAGTTCTTCTAGAGCCTGCCCAAAATAAATTCAGGGATTCCGTGAAGCCTTGCGGTAACCTAGTCCATTGTAATTGCTGTTTCCTACCAGTCTCGGTGTCTGTCCACTCAAAGGCAAACCATTTTCTACTCTCTTTCTCCAACGGGCAAGACCAAAAAGCATCCTTTAAATCAATTAGGCTAAACCATTTGTGGTCTGATGGTATCCTATTCAATAGGTTATAAGGGTTGGCTACCACTGGATATCGAGCGATGGTCTGTCTGTTAACCTCCCTCAAATCTTGCACTAGCCGGTAAGTACCATCTGATTTTTTTACTGGCAAAATGGGAGTATTATGGGGGGACATGCATGGTTCTAGTATCCCTCCCTCAATTAACTCACTAATGATGCCATTCAGCCCTTGTCTCCCTTCTACCGATATGGGATACTGTCGTATTCGGATAGTTGGTATTCCAGGCTTCATTTTTACCTCTGTTGGAGGAATATCCAACAATCCATGCTGCCCTTTTTCTGCCCACATTCTTTGATCGATTTTACTTTCATCCTCCTCTCTCAACAACAACATCTTGGCTACCATCTGCCCCTCTGTTGGTATTACCCCTATTTGTAATTGCACTTGTAGGTCCCGGCCCAATAGATTGCACCTTATGTCCGGGATGTATAGCAGATCCACACACCCTTCCCGGAAACCCCCCTTAACTGTTACCCCTTCTATAATAAAAACTTCAAAAGGATTATTTTCAGCGCCATTTACTTTGCAAGTTCTTTCACTTAAATTGTATCCCTCTGGAATCTTGGAGACACTAGGCCTATCTGCCCCTGTATCAACCAAAAATTCATGTTCTTCTCTCTGAGGGCCTACTTCCAATTTTACCAAGGGTTCCTTTCTATGTTTCATGCTGTCCCTCAGAGCATAGAACCCCTGACACCCCTAATCATCCCCTTTTAATATTTTCTCTAGAGTGTCCTGTTCTTTGGCTATGTATTCATCTTGTTGCCTCTTCTTACAAAACTTCTTAGTATGTCCTCTCCCATTACAGTAATAGCATATTAATTCTGACCTTTGTACCTTTTTCTCCTCTTATCTCCGGGCCTTCACAAAAAAAAAACAACTTACAGTGCCTCTACCTGAATGAAACTGGAACTGACAGGCAACACAACCTCTAACCAACTTAAAACTGGCCCTTACTTAAACTAAACTTTATAAAGGTGCCCCTACTCAAACTGAAAATTTCTAATGACGGGCAACTGACCTCTCAAACTTTAACAAAAAAAAACCACTTAGAGTGTAAGAACCTTCTCTCTCTCCCGACCCACACCAGGGCCAAAACACTGGGCCCTCAGAAATGCTCTCTTTTGGCCATATTTCCGTACAATATCTTATCATTTTTACCTTATCTAGTTCCTTTAGCCTTTCCTCCTTCTCCCACTTACTCAACATTTTTCCCAGTGGGCTATTCAGAGATATTTCTCTTGGCATCTTTTCTTCCCTGTTTTTCTTATTGTCACTCTTCCCCGCACATTGCTCCATATTGCCTTTTTACACTTTAGGTAATGTAACTGAACTAAACCAATATATATTTATTTCAAACAACAATGAGACACCACACCCACGACCTCACACTTCAATAACCAGAATCAAAAATACCCACAAAGTGTTATCAATGTATTAGAATAGAGACAAAATGGCAGACAATTGAAAACAATAATAATTAAATGTAGTAATCCAGTAAAAACAGAATGGCGGACAATCGGAAACAATAACTAAATATAAATATAATCAAGTAAAAAAACAAAATGGCAGACAATTGAAAATAATCGGGTAAAAACAAAATGGCGGTCAATAGAAAATAATCGGGTAAAAACAAAATGGCGGACAATTGAAAAGAATAATTAAATATAAATGTAATCAAGTAAAAACAAAATGGCGGACAATTGAAAACAATAATTAAATATAAATGTAATCAAGTAAAAACAAAATGGCGGACAATTGAAAACAATAATTAAATATAAATGTAATCAAGTAAAAACAAAATGGCTGACAATCGAAAACGAAGATTAAATGATAAAATTAATATGTCTAACCAGCAATCGACCTTTACAATTCAAAATGGCTGCCTTCTCGACCATACAGCCACAGCAACAAAATGGCCACCCTTCCAGCCACTCAGCCTATCACACCAAAATGGGTGTTCTGCCGACTATTCAACCAACAACGAAATGGCTGCTCGACCAGCCACACAATTCACCACAAAATAGCTGCCCTGCCAATCACACGACTTCTGCTCATCACAGCCAGGGGATGATCTGGAGACTCTCGGCTGAGCCTCACCCCAGAACTACATCCCTCTGGCGCACCGAGATTACTTCAATATACCAAGCCTCAAACTAAATGGATAATGTGCCCCTACCCAAACTAAAATTTAATGACGGGCAACACAAATCTGAATCGCAATCAATTTTTCTTGGCCTTTTATCGTAAAAAGAGTATCTCTTAAAAAAAAGGAAATTCAACTAACAACAAAGGAACTTATAAATGACCAGAACTCAAAGAACCTTATACAAGAACCCTATAATGACAGGCTCTAAAACCATTCCCTCCTAATCCTAATGAGTAGGAGGCCCTTCCCACAACCGGTGGCCCTTATTCTCTCTCTAGGGTCTCCGTCTTGTGAGGTTCCCCCTATGAACCCCAAAAACTCCAGGCGAGGTTCCTAGTTCGGGGTCCTAACTCCCCAGGTTGTCCCTCAACCCTCGAGGAGCACAACCCCCGGAGTGAGTACCCCCTTTCTCCCCTGTCTAGAGAAAAGTTACCTCCCCACTTCCGGGTCCTAATTCCCCAAATGGTCCAACTCACAAAAAAACCTTCCCACCTGGTCTTAACCACCAAGGGGACCCTCCCCCAGTCGGTGGCCTCTCCCTCCTAGGTCTCCGCACTGTGGTGTACGGACTCCGGCACCTTCCCAGCCTTAAGGGCTTCAGAGTCCTCTCCCAAGCTTCCCAAGCTCGAGACTTTCAGTTGGATTTCTGGGGAAACCCTCTCTCAGGTAGTGTTCCAGACGCCTTGGGGTCCCTAGGGGTCACCTGTCTCCCTTCTCTGGGTCCCTGAGGTTTGCCCATCTCCCTCCTAGCCTAAGGGGGTCCCTCTGGGTCCCTGGGGTTTGCCCGTCTCCTTCCTAGGGGTCCCTAGGGGTCACCCGTCTCCCTTTCCCCCTCCACCCCAACACCTTACCTGTCAGGGTTGTACCCTGGAGAGGGGAGGTCCTTCTAACCGGGTTGTCACTCCTGCTGGTCTTCGGGTACTATCCAGAAACCCTTCTGTGGTCTCGACGTAGTCCAGGGGTATATATAAAAAGAAAATGCGTGCCACCCAAATCTGTGCTACTCTGGGACCACCTCTGGGCGTGAATAACCCCAGGTTTCGGCACCAAAAATTGTCAAAAACAAGGGTCCGGACTCTTCTGGATGTTAAAAGAAGTAACCAAACCTTTATTCAATGACAAAAATACCAACATGAGTAGGAAGACAGGCTAGCCTGAACCCCTGCAACTCACAACCCGACGAGGAAGGAGAGCCCCCAACACAGCTGTGCACAGGTTATATACGTTATATACCGCTCGATCCCCAGGGGAGGGTACAACTCAGGGTCCAATGAGGGATCAGGGGAGGAGGAGTGAGGGGAGGTGGTTACACTACTGGGAACCAATAGGGACATGTCATGGGCGGGACGGCAACTAGGGAACCAATCGGGAACTGAACTAGGGGTGAGGAGCATGGAAGGTTCTGGAAGAAAGGGTCGGGTTTACAATGATGGATAGGGGATTAGGGCAGGCCAGGGTGACGGGCAGGGAAGGTTTGAGAATAAGGGGAGGGTCTACATAATTGACATCTGGGGTCAAAACCAACACAGTTAATAGGGGAGAACAAGAACATACCAACAGACTAACAATTACAATCATAACACTATAAATACGTGTAACAAGCCAGCTCTTGCCATTGCCAGCAGGGACCAGGGACCAAGGGGATCAGCCCAAAGCTGCTGGCCACAAATGCCCCACGTGGCCCTGAAGTCTCGGTGTGCTCTGCTCACGCGACCCCTCATCAGCACAGGGAGCAGAGCCCTCCACAGCCAGGCCAGGGCTTGCAGCTCCACCCGCCAGCCCCCCAGCCGGCTGCCCTCACTCACATTTGTAAATGAGCTGCAGCTCTTCCTTCTTCCCCCTCAGAAGCCGCCCGGTCATCCCTGGGAACACAGAGCCTGTCAGGGCCCCAGCAGCACAGCTCCCTGCCAGCGGCGCTGCCAGCCCTGTTGCCACACGGCCTCCTGCCCTGGCAGGGCTCAGCCCGGGCCCTTGCCGCATCTTGACTCAGCCCAAGGGCACGGCTGCCAGAGGCTGGCAGCAGTAGCCCCGAGGCCAGCCGGGGCTCCAGGGCGCTGGGCCCGGGTGCCGCTGCCGGGGCAGCAGCCGGGGCTGGGGCCGAGCTGTTGCGGGGCGAGGAGGGAGCCCGGGCTCGTGACTCACCGATGACTCTGATGGCGGCCGCTCGCAGGGGCTCCTGTAGGCTCTGCAGGTACTGCAGGGCCTGGCGCAGGTGCTCAGATGCTCGCCCCTCGTCCTGTGCCAGCTGGAGAGAGAGGCAGGAGGGAAGGGTTGGCGCGGGCTCTGCCCCTCGGCCGGGCACTGCTGCCTGCGGCCAGTCCTGGCCTCCCGTGCCCGGCCAGCCCTGAGGCCCGGCCAGCAGCCGCTGGCGCCGGGCTCTGGAGGGGGCAGAGGGCCGGCTGCTGCCTGGGGAGCCGCGGTGCCGGCCTGGCCCGCAGCCCCGCTGGGCCGGGGCTCTATCGGCACCCGGCTCAGGGCCACAGGAACTCAGAGAAGAAGCCGTGCGGCTCCCGGGTGCGGCTCTGGGCAGGGCCACAGCTGCCAACCCCACACACCGAGCGCCGGGGACAGGGGGCTTCTCTAGGCTGAGGCTGGGCCTTCCAAGCCATCCTTACCAGGTACTCAGTGATCATCCACAGCTTCTTCTTCTTCTTCACAGGTCTTTCAAGATCTCTCCTCTTCAGGAACTCAGCCGCACAAAGCAGCATTGCCCAAGAAGCCTGGAGAGTAGCAGAGACCCGCAGATGGCCCCACAAGTCAGGACACAGGACCCGCATTCGTGTGCCAAGGCCTGGAGGAGGCTGCAGCCGGCAAGGGGCCAGGGCAGGAGGCGGCCGAGCCCCCTCCCCAGGTGACAGCAGCAGCCCAGGAGTCCTCACCTCTGCCACCTCCTGGTTCTCCTCATGGCAGTGGATGAAGAGTGGCAGCAGGCTCTGGTGCATGTGTGACTTCAGGGCCTTTTTTTCCTTTTCTGTTAGAAGAGTCATCAATGATCAGAAGAGTAATATGGACACCAGCTGCACCTGGCTATTATCCTATATGAAAGGAAGGAAAAAAGACCTCAGCCCTGTCTGCATGGGGCTCAGCAGGGCACAGGCCTGAGAATCCACAGGGCACCAAGTGTCCAGGCAGCACCCAGTGGCGTCGGCTGGGGGCACAGAGCCTTACGTGGTCAAAGAGTGGCAGGAGCGTCTCAGCCAGCTGCAGGGCCATGGGGCTGGGTATCAGCATGTCCTTGTCCAACTCTATAAAGCTGAGCACCATGAGTGTCATCCTAACTATCTCTCCATCTGCATCCCACAGGAGATCTACAAGACTTTCAGTCAGGCTCCGCATTTTTTCAGCCTGTGTGGAAGACAAGTCTGTGAAACCCCACCCTGCTGCCACAGAGCTAAGAGGCCAATGGCCTGTCCCAAAGCACTCAGGCAACTGAAGCAGGAGGCAGGAGAGCTGGGAGCAGCTCCCTCGGTGCCCAAAGCCCAGCCAAGCCCAAGTGACTGCGTTCCCCGGTGCAGCTTCAGCCACTGCCCACTTCTCACCATCAAGGGATTGTCAATCAACTTAAAAAGGGCCCTGAACACCAGGTGACGCTTGTCCCTGCTCTCACTCCACAGGTGCCTTGAGAAGATTTCCAGGACTCTGTTAGTGCTGCGTTCGCTCAAGTCCAGGTAGTCCAGGATCTGAAAGGCACAGGGCAGTGACAGGGAAGCCAGCCAGCAGGAGCCCAGAAACAACACAGGAAACAGGGCCCGGGCAGCAGCACAGGGCATGGGCACTGTCCCAGGGAGCTGCAGCTATGAGAGAGCAGAGAGGTGGCAGGCAGCTCTGCAGGGAGGCAGTTTTGGCCATCAGGCTCACCTCCACAAGGAATGCCAGGGCAGGCAGATCCCAGCGTGCCTCCTGTGTGCTGAGCAGCTGGAGCAGGTAGGGAACGATGTGGGAACACAAGGGTATAGAGGCAGACGACATCTCCCTGCCAGGGTGAAAAAGTAGCCAAGACTGTGAGCCAGGGGGACAAACATCTCCCAGGACTGATTCACAGAGTTCTGATCTTTGACCACCATCCTGCAAGGGGACTTGGGCCCTTTGGGAGGTGACTCCTTGTGGGCACCCTCCTCTCGCAGCCTTTTCCAGTCTCCTTAGCCGTCCCTCGGTGATGAGGCCCTCTGGCCCACGACAGTGGGGACTGTGTTGGGCAACCTCAGCATGGGGCACAAATGTCAGAGGCCGTGGGGAAAAGGGGGTCTCACCTGGCCAGCAGACCCACGGCATAGTGGTGGGTGTCAGCACAGAGCAGTGTGTCCCAGCCACCCTTGCATTCCATTTCCACCACCACTTCCTCATGATGCATTTGGCAGAGCAGGGACTTCAGGGCCTGCACTGCAAACCTGTGTGCACAGCAAAGCCCAGGTGATGCTGGGAGCACTGGCTCCTGCCCTGGGGACATGGCAGGGACAGGAGGAGTGGGATGGAGCACCTGTTGGGGCTGATGGCAAGGCCATGTTGCTCCTGGCATCCCTTCCAGAAGGCATTGAGATCCTCTGACATATCCAAAGTGCTGAAGAACACTTGGAGGAGCAGATGTACAAAGAGGCGGGGGAAATGCACTGTCACTACATGTGGGACACAGGGCATCTGAAGGATCTTCCACATCACCACTGTTGCCTGCAGGCGACAAAGAACCCAGAGACAGCGCTCAGTGCCGAGGTGTCTGGGTGGCAGGGCCTGAGTGTGGCAGGGTGTGGTCAGGGGAAACCCTTGGGGAGCTCCATGCCTGGTGCCCCTGAAGCTGCCCCTAGGCCAGGTTTGTGCCCAGTGCCTGAAGCAGGGAGATGCAGTGGGGGAATGAGGAAGCAGAGCTGCTGGAGAGGCGGCCAGCCATGGGGTGAGCAAAGGCCATTTCCAGAAACTCACAGCCAGGGCAAAGATACCCGTGTTGTCCCCATCGGAGGTGCACGTGCTGTGCTCTGTCCAGTTCTCCAGCACATCAAGGAGTATCAGGTATGCCTGCTCCACTATCCTGGGTGAGCACAAGATCATCTTCCACATGGTCATAGCAGCTCTGTGGGGTGACAGCTCTGTCTCACGGGGGTCTCAGACACATCCCCGTGGCCTGGGCAGCAGTGGGGAGCTGAGCTGGCTGCCAGCTCTGCCTCTGCCCACTGCCCCCCGCCGGCAGCAGCACCCAGGCAGCCCAGCCCTGTGGGGACAGGGACCTGAGGGCCATGGCATGGCAGCAGGCTCGGGGGCTGATGTAGCAGTGTGGAAGAGTGGCTAGCTAGCAAAGGTCATGTTCCCATGCAGCAATTAGCTGAGAAAGAATGAAACAACACTGGAGTGTAGTTGGTATGAGGTGTTGCAAGGTCAGAAAGACCTTAGTAATAACTGTTAACTGAGAACAGGACACCGTGATCAGAAGAATGTGGATTCAGCACAGATGAACGACCACAAGAATGTGGAACTAGGTGGAGTTGACCTTAAACGAAATACCCAATAATGAGCTTGCTTTTGCACTATGTATGAGCCTAATTATTGATGCTATATAGGGAGTTTGGAGTTGCCAATAAATGAGACTTGCTGATCATTCATATTGAGTGCTGCATTTCTCCCGCCGAACTCCACAAATGGCGCCCGAACAGGGACACTTGGGACCCTTGGGACCTTTGGGACATTAAAAAGTGAAAGCCACCGGAGTCTGCGACAGGGGACGGGTCCTCCACAGCAAGGATGGTGAAAAGCAACGGTGCCGCGCCTCAGGCGACCTCAGAGGAGAGTCCTGGCCATAACGTGCTGCCAAACCTTGTAGGGCTGCAACAGTGCTGACAGTAAGATGGAAAGGCAAGCAGCATATGATTTGTTTACCTGCTTTTTAGAAAAACAACAGGTTAAGGGTTTTGATTTGCGCAAGGAGCTCCCTGGACTTCTTGCTTATGGGTATGCCCAAGGTTGTTTTCAGAATCCCCATACGGTCCATGAATTGAGTGGCGAAAATTTGGAGATAAATTGTGGGAAGCTGTTTTAAATGATGATAAAACTGCTAAAAAACTGGGGAAACTGTGGTGGACAGTTCATAATGCTCTCTTGCAGTATCAGGCTGAACAGGCAGCTGCCATGCAGGCATCTGCAGCTATGTCAAAAAATAGGCTTTTAGAGGGAGTTAGTGAGTGTCTGTTGCAACCTGCCATGAATACAGTAATTTTGGCTCCTCCTGCCACAGCTACTCACCCTTTTGTGACATCCTCAACATCTTTACCTACTAACCTTGATTCTGTAACGGAGCCTTCGGCACCGCTACCACCCTCCCTTATGGGAAATGAATTTGTCCATGTGGTAGAGCGTGATTTGGGTGAGGCTATCAGACGGGAAAGAAGGGAGGCATGGGCTGCGTTGGCATGGAATGCCGTGCAAGAGGGAAATCAGAAAATATCAGATGCTATACTGGAAGTAGCATGTCCCGTAACCTTTACACCGCTTCAGGGGGGTGGAATGCAAGCTCAAATTACAGCTTTAGATTGGAAATGGTCAGCACAGTTGCGATCTACAGTCAGTCAGTTTGAGGTTACCAGTGAACCAGTTAGACAAATGATAGATTATTTATCGGTCACACAGATTTTGTTGCCTGCAGATTGTAGGAGTATTATGAAATTGATTCTTAGTCAGCATCAGCAGTTGTTGTTTAATGCGCACTGGCAAGCTTATTGCCAAGAAAGCGTAAACGTGCAAAGACAGGCAGGTGATCCACTGCATGGGCTAACTTTAGAGGAACTTATGGGCTTAGGAGCATATAGTCGGGTGGAAGCACAAGCTATTTTAGGGCCAGATAATTTGAGGGAAGGAATGCGATTAGTGCGAGCTGCATTTGACTGGATTAAGGAGCCAGGAGGTATTCCATCTTAAATGGGTATTAAACAAGGGTGAGATGAGCCATTTGGAGCATTTATTGATAAAGCAGCTGCAGCTATAGAGTGAGCAGGTGGTCCTGAATATATGAGGGGAGCATTATTAAAACAATGTGCATTAGAGAATTGCAATCCAGCAACCAGGTCAGTTTTAAGTACCTTAAATGCAAACTGGTCTATTGAAGAGGCATTAGAGAGGTTGTCTAATATACCAGTGGGGTCACAGGCAATGTTAGTCCAGGCTATTAAAGAACTAGGGCAAGGGTTAGAAAAGCAGACTGCAGCTACTCAAAGTCAGGTTTTAGCAGCTCTTGCACCCCTACAAGCGGCTACAATCAATAACAGCAGGATTCCGGCCTCCTGACTCAAATGTTTTTGCTGTGGCAACCTTGGACATATCCAGAAAGAATGTTCCGTACCATCTGTTTGGTGCAGTCAGTGCCGGTCCAATACCCATGCTGACAGTGCTTGCCGCCGGCGATCGGGAACCGGGAAGGCCAGCGTGTAAAGCCGCCGCGCCACAACACAAATAGCAGCTGCCGGAACATCGGTGCAACTTCCCTCCAGCCTGCCACAGCAGGGAGCCTCGGCCTGGACCTGGCAGCCTCAGTGACTGTGGATTTATTGACATCTCAGCCCTACAAGATTCCCACGGGAATTATGGGACCAGTGATAATAAAGAGAAAAGCTATGGGTGCAATAGTGTTGGGACGTTCATCTGCTAGTCTAATGGGACTGTTTATTTTACCCAGAGTAATTGATGTGGACTATTCTGGTGAAATATATATCATGGCATATAACACTGGCACCACCAGCCAGAATTGATAAGGGACAGTGAATTGCACAATTGGTGTCGCTACTGCAATATACCCATGAGTTGACAGCAGTGAAGGAGCAATTACAGGGTACGGGTGGATTTGGTTCCACAGGAGGACTTACATTGCTTACCCTGGACTTAAACACTCGACCCAAGCAAAAAGTTGTTCTCCATTATAACGGAGAATCCCACCAATTAGAAGGATTATTGGATACTGGGGCGGACTCAAGTATTGTTGCTCCACAGTATTGGCCCCAGGAATGGCCTTTGTTGCCTAGTATGGTTACTGTTACAGGGGTGGGAGGCTTAACTTTGGCAAAAAAATCTCCATGAGTCCAGATTCAATTAGATGGGAAGGTTAGCAACTCTGTTTTGTCAATTGTTCCATTACCAGACAAAGTTCAATGTTTAATTGGGCGAGATATTTTGTCACAACTTGGTGTTGTTTTGACCAATGAGCACCCTTTAGAATAGAGGCCATTGTTTGGACTTTCCCACTCCCACTTAAATGGATAATTCAGGAACCAGTATGGGTTGAACAGTGGCCTTTAAAAAGGGAAAGTCTGTAACAAGCCCATCAATTAGTGCTGGAACAATATCAGCAAGGACACTTAAAGTTATCAACAAGTCCTTGGAATACCCCCATTTTTGTTATAAAAAAGTCTGGGAAATATTGATTGCTGCACAACTTACGTGCAGTAAATGAACAAATGGAGCCAATGGGGGCACTACAATCTGCTTTGCCTAATCCTGCAATGTTGCCAAGAGATTGGCCCTTATTAATAATTGATTTAAAGGACTGTTTTTTCACTATCTCACTGCATGAACAGGATACTTGCAGATTTGCTTTTACCTTGCCCTCATTAAATCGAGCAGAGCCAGACAAGAGATTTGAATGGACAGTTTTACCACAGGGTATGCATAATTCTCCTACCTTGTGCCAGCTTGATGTTGATAATGCATTGCAGACACTACGTGTTCGGTGGCCTACAACTATTATTTATCACTATATGGATGACATTCTTTTTGCTCAATCAAAACCTTTTGCAGACAAACAAGTTAAAGACATTCAAACACAACTACTTCAGAATGGACTGATTGTTGCACCTGAGAAAATACAGCAGTCATCCCCATGGAAGTATCTCGGGTGGACTTTGACAGAGCACTATGTTGCCCCGCAGAAGCTGTCATTAAACATGTCACTTCATACTGTTCATGATGCCCAGCGACTGCTGGGGGATTTACAATGGCTCAAACCTGTTGTAGGTATTCCTAATGAACTTTGACAATTTTTATGACCCTTTTTAAAAGGTACTGATCCTACAGCACCAATACAGGTCACCAGTGAACAACAAGAAGCTCTCAATAAAATAATGGACTGTATCCAGACAGGTGTTGTTCGTAGGCGAGATCCAGAATTGGCCATTAACCTTACTGTATGGTTCGGGCCCCAACATCTCATTGGTGCCCTGACACAGCAACAAAATAAAACAGGGGAAATGTGGGTATTAGAGTGGTTGTTAACTACAACAGAGACATACCTTAATTCAAAAAATTGAAATTTTGGCAAATTTGATAAAACAAGGGTGGAAGCGATTATGGCAAATCATGGGTGCAGATCCAGCTGAAATTCAGATAACAATAAAAAAGGACACTTTAGATTGGTATTTAATTCACAGCTCCACATTGCAAGAAGCATTGCTTGACAACAGCAGTGTGGTCAGTACCGAGGAAGTGCCCCAAATACCACTACAATGGATAGGCCAGCAGAATTGGATTGAGAAGCCCAAACGATCATTTGTGCCGTTACCAGGGGCATCAACTGTGTTCACTGATGCTGGAAAGAAATCTCGTACAGCTGCTGCTACATGGCAAGATTCACAAGGACAATGGAATCATCATATTTTCCCAGCCCAAAAGGAGGACACATTACAAACTCTGGAGTTAGTTGCTGTTGTTTGGGTTTTGGTACAGTTTAAAGGCCCTGTTAATGAGGTAACTGATTTTTTACATGTTGCAGGAGTTAAGTGAACGCATTGAAAGTGCAAACATAAAAGAAGTAAAAAACTGTCGCTTATATGAACTGTTTTTGCAGCTTCAAAGAGCAGTAAAGTTGAGGACTGCTGCCTTTGCTATTATCCATATTTGTAGCCACAAATGGGATGTGGGTCTAGGAGAAGGAAATGCCGGGGAAGACCAATTGGTTTCACTGTCACAAAATAGCCCTGTCCCACCACAGACATTAGCTAGAGAAGCTCATGCCATCTTTCATCAAAATGCAAAAGGTCTCCATTGGGAGTTTCAAATACCTTTGAAGGAGGCTCGGGTATTGTTAAAGCATGTCCCATTTGTAGTTTTCACAATCAAGGCAGTGGATTGGGTCTTGGGGTAAACCCTAGAGGATTACAGGCTAGTGAGTTGTGGCAAATGGATATTACCCATGTTGCAGAGTTTGGGAGAGTTAAATATGTACTTGTTACCATCGATACTTACAGTCATTATATCTGGGCTACAGCTCAATCTGGTGAGAAAGCACGGAATGTTGAGCGACATTTGGCAAGTTGTTTTGCAGTCATGGGAGTTCCACGTTCTATTAAAACAGACAATGGACCTGCTTATTGTAGTAATAGAATTAAGCAGGTGATGCAATCATGGGGAATCAGACATATAACAGGGATTCCACATTCCCCCACAAGTCAGGCAATAGTAGAATGAGAAAATGGTACCTTAAAACAATATCTGAATAAATTTAGGGAGATCAAAGATCCACAAGAATGATTACTGCATTGTTTATTTGTTTAAAATTTTCTGTGTATTTTTGGAAACAGTGATTTGCCTGCAGCAATACGTCACAGTACACCTGAAGCAGAGAAAACCCAAAATCCAATATGGGTTTGCTATAAGGATCCAAAACCAGGACTGTGGGGAGGTCCCAGCAAGGTACTGTATTGGGGACGTGGTTATCTTTGTGCGTCTACCCCCACAGGGCCTGTCTGGGTGCCGAGCCGATGGACTAAACCTGCTGATCCCAGTGATTTACCTTCAGCTGGTCCAGAACATTCAGCAGATACTTCTTGATCTCTACCATCAACATAGAGATGGGACCTGATGAACTCTCACATGTGAATCTTGTGCACAGTACCAGAGTGTGAATGTTATCCTTTTGTATGTTACATTTGTAAAGTGTGTAAAGAGAAGTGGTGGGCACACTGTAAGTGGGGTCGATCCCCAAGAGGAATTTGTACAGAGTGTTACAACTTCGAAAGAAATTTGACTGAGATTGCATTACAGGAAGGTGTGCAAACAGGACAATTTGAAAAAGGATCTGATAGATGGTGGGAGATTTATGCTTTTGGGATAAACCCAGAAAATTATTGTTATCATCCTAATATCCCTTTACCGTACATTATAGAAATAACCACAATACGCTGTCGTAAGACACTTACACAAGTCAGGTGTGATATTCCAGGGGGGAGCAATTCTTGAAATGGCAGTCTTGAGAGAAAGGGTGTTTCCCTGAAAGTTATCCCTGCTGCCGAGAAGATGGAACACCCCGTGATTCGAAGCAACCGAATCGATGGGCGAGGCAGAGGGGTAAAAGAAAAGGGAAGCAAAATCTTGTATGGGATCCAGCCAAGATGCTGGCTGAACTGCCACAATCTTTTTAAGTTCCTTAAAGGACTACCCCTGATCAGGTTGTTGTGGTGGTTTACCATGATAAAGGGAAATGAGGGGTTTTTGATTGACATTGATGAAAGACAAAATATGTGGGTAACATGGGCTAATCAAACTGGACAGGATAATTTTTGCCTTTCAATGGCTACCCCTTCAGATCCTTTTCAAACTTGTTTAATGGGTGCACCTTTAGATGATTCACTCAATGCCACAATGTTTAAAAAATGGACAAAGAATTGGAAACACCCAAGGAAGCAAACAAAACATTATGTGAAATTCCATCAGGTAAATTCATGATCAATATCTGTGACACAGGTTTAATCCCAGCAAATCCCATTGGTGCTCAAAATTCGTACATTGCTACGGGTTTAAATATTACTGGGTCAGAACCACAAGAATTAAGACTGTTAGGCTCAGCCCCTAGCAATTATTGCTTAACTTTTGTCTATTGGGCTGGGAACAATCATGCAAAAATTTCTCATTGGCCAAATGGTACAAATATTTCTCCACAAAATTAGTTATATTTGCAAAATAACAATACATACTGTGGCAATTGGTCTCACAAAGTAAATTCTAGCAGTACACCTCTACAATTACCACCTGGTATTTTTCTAATTTGTGGAGATCATTCATGGCAAGGAATGCCGGCAAACATTTATGGAGGTCCTTGTTATTTTGGGAAATTGACACTGTTTGCACCCTCTGTACAAGAGCTATTAAGAGCCAATACAACCAGGTTATGAACAAAGAGAAGTGTGTTTCAATTGGGGCCAGAATGCAAGAATCAGGTTGAACTTTGGGAATGTCCTACAGTGATTGTGTCATCTATTTTTGCACCCAGAGTATCTAGTGCCCAAGCTTTAACACAGTTACAAAGGCTGGCATGTCGGACAGGAAACAGTTTAACATTACATCAAAGGTTTTGTCTGATTTACTTTTAGATATGAAAAGTATTAGGTATGCTGTATTGCAGAATAGAGCCGCTATTGATTTTTTGTTATTAGCACAGGGCCATGGTTGTGAGGACTTTGATGGGATGTGTTGCATGAATCTTTCTGACCATTCAGTGTCTATTCATGCTCGTCTTCAACAATTACAGGACAATATGAAAAAATTAACCGTGGGAACAAATCCATTAGAGGAATGGTTTCAATCCCTAGGTCTCACAGGATGGTTAAAACATTAGGGACAAATGGCAATTATTGTTATATTGATCATTGTGATTATGCTATTGTTTATTCCTTGCTTGCTGCAATGCTTGCAGAACATGGTAAAGAAGGCTACCTCTGCAGTTTTGTTAGTACAAAAAGAAAATAGGGGAATTGTAGATGAGTGGCTAGCTAGCAAAGGTCATGTTCCCATGCAGCAGTTAGCCGAGAAAGCATTAAACAATAGAGTACAGTTGGTATGAGGTGTTGCAAGGTCAGAAAGAACTTAGTGGTAACTGTTAGCTGAGAACAGGACACTGTGATCAAAAGAATGTGGATTCAGCACAGATGAGCAACCACAAGAATGTGGAACTAGGTGGAGTTGACCTTAAACGAAATATCCAATAATGAGCTTGCTTTTGTACTATGTATGAGCCTAATTATTGATGATATATAAGTAGTTTTAGAGTTGCCAATAAATGTGACTTACTGATCATTCATATTGAGTGCTGTTTGTCTCCCACCAAACTCATCATAATCTACTTTTACAGTTGTATGAAAGGTTGTATTCCAAACTTACTAGGTGATTCAATACATCAGTTTAGTAATTTCTGTACCTTTACTTCTCTGGAGAAATTCTCTTTTAGTCAGACACCAACACCTCCACATAAGCATAGCTTTATTTTTATTGTAGAACTGAAAGTAAGTTCAAGCTGAACTGATTGTGATGAATTAGTGCCCTCCATATCATTACACACTGAAATGCTGCTGAACCTCAAAACCTCAATTTTTCCAGAGGGAAACTGAGGCACAGGAAAAATGAAAGGGAAAAATTCCCTCCCAACCATTCCCAGATCTGGGGAAAAAAACCAAAAAAAAAAACCCACCTGTGTCTCAGTTTCCCTCTGGAAAATCCCTCCCATTTTCCAGGATCAGGATGGATTTCCATGGAAAAATCCCATTTTTCCTAAATCTGGGTGTGGGCAGGAGGGAATGTTCCCAAATTGGGATTTTAATGGGAATACGACCTCAATCCCAGAAAACGGGAGGAATTGTTCCAGAGGGAAACTGAGGCACGGGTGAGGTTTTTTTCCCAAATCTGGGAATGCTCAAGAGGGAATTTTTTTCCCAATTTTTTTTCGGGGAAAAGAGGGGGATCCAGGGAGCCCCTTCATTTCCTCGTGCCTCAGTTTCCTTCCAGAAAAATCCCTTCCATTTTCTGGGATTAGGATCATTTTCCCATTAAAATCACAATTTTCAAAAAATCTGGGAATGCTCAGGAAGGAATTTTCCCCTTTTTTTTTATTTTTAGAGATCCCTTTCCCATGCCTCAGTTTCCCTTGGGAAAAATCCTTCCTCCCATTTTCTGGATGGGGCTGGGATAATTTTCCCATAATTCCCTATAAAATTCCCAGTTTTCCATGGGGAAACTGAGGCACAGGGAATTGAAGGGGCTTCCTGGGTCCACCTCTTTTTCTACCCCAAATCTGGGAAAAAATTCCCTCCCGAGCATTCCCAGAATTGGCAAAAATGGGATTTTTCCATGGAAATCAATCCCCAATCCTGGAAAATGGGAGGGATTTTTCCTCAGGAAAACTGAGGCACAGGAAAACAAAGCGGATCCCAAAGGAATCCCGGAATTTCCCACTGCTAACCGGAGATTTTTCCCGGGATTTCTCCCCCAGTTCCTTCCCATTTTTCCGCCCCAGATGGGGTCAGGAATGGTTCCCATGGTGCTGATCCTTTGGAATTCTGTGGGAGCTTTGGATCCGTGACGGAAGAAGCCGGAGTGCCGGGGGCCGGGAGGAGAGGCCGGAATTCTGGTACATCCTTGGGATGGGCAGGGAATCGGGAATGGGGAAAGGGAAGGGATGGGAGCAAGGAGGGGTTTGGGAATGGGAATTTTGCCAGAGATATTTCGGGTTCAAATGGTGAAAATCCCAAAAATTTCAAGGATTTGGGAATCCAATCCCAAATATTTGATTGATTTGGGAATTAAATCCCACAAACTCCCAAAAAAATGGAGGGATTTGGGTGTGGGAATTTTCCCAGAGATTTTTTGGGATCAAATTGTGAAGATCCAAAAAAATTTGAGGGATTTGGGAATTAAATCCCCCCCCCCAAAAAAAAAAAAGGACAAAAGAGAGCAAATTGCAAGGAGGAGAGGTCTCTAGATGTACTACCAAAGCAACGTGTCCAGCTTTCATCTTTCAAGAGTGTCCCTCAGAAATAAATCTATCAGTGGAAAACACATAGGTAATTATTTATTTAGAACCAAAACACTGGGATTTTACCCCTGTCATCCTTCAAGTGAGCTTGTTCCTGAGCCAAGAGCAGCCACTTGGGAACGTGTCCATCCTTTCATTCTCTTTGACATTGGCAGAACAGCAGAGTTCTCAGCAAGGACCTGCAGCCTATTCTGACTTCACTCCAGCAAAAACTTCATTATCCTGAGATTATTCCTATCACTCGTGTAATATTTCAAAGAATTCATGAATTTGCTCCTGAGAATTTACTGTGAATCCTTATGTGCTTTGATGCACACTCAGCCTTTAGGTTAAATAATTGATTATCATTCAATTAGACTATCAGACTGAGCATCACACATAACATACTGAAGCCTACCCTTAGTCATTCCTACTCCCAAATATATGAAAACCTCAAATTGG
>NW_015379315.1:7791-8818 GCF_001522545.3 Parus major | reverse complement strand
ATTATAATGATTCAGAGGGAGGGGGTCTACATTTTTCTTTCCAAGGGAGCCCCTGTCCTCCCTTAGCAGACACCTGTCTCCCAAAACCGAGACATTTCCACGTGTAAATTTTACAAATTTTTCAATGAAATTCTTATTGATAAATTTGGCTCCATTTCATTTCTAACACGCTGTTCCTAAAGATCCCATCAGGCTGTCTTAGACACTTTGGGCAAGGGATTCCTTCCAAGCTGGGGCCACTTGAGGGGGGATGGGGGCGGCCCCAGGGCAGAGGGCAGGGTGTGCAAGGGTCCTTTGTGACACGCTGCAGCACGGTCACCGTGGGATGGTGGTAACGGGAGCAGATGTCAAAGGGCCCTTTGTGACACGTGGTGACATAGGAGCTGGCGGTGACAGGGCCACGCCACAGTGCTCGGTGCACGCGACGGGACAGGACGCGCCAGAGCGGTGCTGTGAGGAGCCCCCGCACAGCGCACTCCTTTGTGTCTGACCCGGAGCCTTTCTGAGCCCTTATTCCTGCAGCTGACCTCAGGACCACACCACAGCACTTAGGGACTTGGAGCTTGTCCAAGGCATCTCCAATCCCTGCAGTCACTGCCCCTGAGGCCAGACCAAAATCCTTGACCAGGAGACTCCTGTCCTTGTGGCAGGAGCCCTCAAGAGCCCACTGCAGGACTTGCTGTAATCTTGACAGGACTTGAGTCTTGCAGGTGCCTTCCAGGCACGACTGCAGGACTTGCTGACTCCGAGCTTTTCCCAGGCATCTCTCCTGCCAGTATCCAGAAATCCAGTCACTGCCATGGAGCGGCGACCCCCGAGAGTGCCCAAGTTGGCCTGGGTTGAAGAGGAGGAGGAAGAAGGCCCTCAAACTGCTCCAGCACAGGAGACTGATGAGGTGCAGCCGTTCCAGCCACTGCAGGAGGGTGAGTGGCAGAGCTGGCCAACAGGGTTCTGCCTGTGGCTGGCTTGGCCCCATCCCGTCCCATCCTGTCCTGTCCCGTCCCCTGGAAAAGGCCACAGAAAGGAT
>NW_015379315.1:5710-6605 GCF_001522545.3 Parus major | reverse complement strand
CAGGGCTGGGCTGCCTGGCTGCTGCTGCCGCTGAGGGGCAGTGGGCACAGGCAGAGCTGGCGGCCAGCTCAGCTCCCCGCTGCTGCCCAGCCCACGCTGCTGTGTCTGACCCCGCAGAGCTGCTATGGCCATGTGGACGAACATCTTGTTCTCGCCCTGGATTGCAGAGGAAGTGCAACCGCTGCTCATCAATGTGGTGGGGAGCTGGCCGCAGAAAAACAGCTGCACCTCCGATGGGGACAAGACGGCTGTCTTTTCCCTGGCTGTGAGTTTCTGGAGCTGGCCTTTGCTCACCGCAAGGCCGGGCCGCCTCTCCATCAGCTCTGCTTCCTCCTTCCCCCACTGCATCTCCCTGCTTCAGGCACTGGGCACAAACCTGGCCTAGGGGCAGCTTCAGGGCCACCAGGCCCGCTGCTCCCCCTGTGTCTCCCCTGGCCTCTCCCTGCCACGCTCAGGCCCTGCCACACGGACACCCCGGCACTGAGCGCTGTCTCGGGCTGCTTTGTCCTCTGCAGGCAACTCTGGTGATGTGGAAGATCCTCCAGGGACCCTGTTGCCCACAGATGCTGACAGTGTATTTCCCCCGCCTCTTTGTGCATCTGCTCTTCCAAACGTACTTCAGTACTTTGTATATGCCAGAGGATGTCCGTACCTTCTGGAAGGAATGCCAGGAGCAACACGGCCTCTCCACCAGCCCCAACAGGTGCTCCACGCCAGTCTTCCTGTCCCTGCCACTTCCCCAGCCTTGGAGCCAGCGCTCCCAGCATCACCTGGGCTTTGCTGTGCACACAGGTTTGCAGTGCAGACCCTGAAGGCCCTGCTCTGCAGTCTCCACTTTGAGCATGTGGTGGTGGCAATGGAACGCAAGCGTGGCTGGGACACGCTGCTCTGTGCT
>NW_015379315.1:4317-5040 GCF_001522545.3 Parus major | reverse complement strand
GGACCATCCCTCCATGGTGAGAAGGGGGCAGCAGCTGAAGCCGTGTGGGCAGCATGAGGCTGGGCAATGCTGTCCCTTGGCCTTGGCTGGCCTTTGCCTTGGGCCTTTACACAGCTCCTCCCAGCCCTCCTGCCTCCTGCTTCAGCTGCCCGAGTGCTTTGGGACAGGCCTTTGGCCTCTGGGCCCTGTGGCAGCTGGCTGGGCTTTCACACACTTGTGTTCTGTACAGGCCGAAAGAATGCAGAGCCTGACAGGAAGACTAGTGCAGCTCCTGTGGGACATTGATAGCGACGTGGTCAGGATGAGCATTGTTCTCATCAGCTACTTTTTCCTGGATAAAGACACCCCGATATCCTGGCCCATGGCCCTGCAGCTGGCTGAGCCGCTCCTGAAACTCTTGGACAATGTAAGGCTCTGTGCCCCAGCCATGGCCACTGGCTGCTGCCTGGACACTTTGTGCCCTGTGCATTTGCAGGCCTGTGCCAATGTGGGCCAGAAGAAGCCAATGATGAGGTCATTTTTCCTTCTTTTCTTTCATACAGCATGATAGCCAGGTGCAGCTGCTCTCCATGTTTCTCCTTCGAAGAGTGATGTCTTTGATAGAAGGAGAAGGAAGAAAGCCCCTGAAGCATCAAGTGTACCAGAGCCTGCTCCCACTCTTTTTCCACTGCCAAGATGAGAATCGGCATGTGGCAGAGGTGAGGACTCCTGGGCTGCTGCTGC
>NW_015379315.1:0-972 GCF_001522545.3 Parus major | reverse complement strand
TCCTGTGGCCCACGGTGTGTCCGTTCAACCACTGTTAGATTGTCCAGTTGGAGCTCAGCCCGGTGCAGCCTGGGCACAGGCACCAGGCTGGTCCATTTCAGCATCCCAAAGTCTTTGTGGCTCCCTGTGCATCCATTGCCTCCTGAATCCATTCCTGAATTCCCAGTTACTGCTGCGCAGGACATGAGAACACAGGAACAGCTTGTTTGGCTCATTCTTGCCTTTGCTGCTGCTGCCTAAAGGAATCATCAGGACTATGTGCTGATGGAATGGTATTGCTGAACAGCCAGGACTTTGTCTGTAGTGTCTGAAACTAAAACCTTGTCTGACTGTTCAGACACTCTAAAATCCAGGGTGAGAATGACAGCTTTGGTATGGAAGAATCCTAGAAATCTTGACTTGTGATTTTTCTAGTCAAGGGTTTTAATGCCAATGTGGAAACTACAAAAATATTCAAACTTGTTTTCACTGGCAACCCCTTTGAAATGGCATCAGGACACCTCCAGGGGACAGGGTATGGCAGTGGGGACAGTACTTGGCAGCTCATGGCTTCAGATGTGGGAGATAAGTATTTTGCCTGGGTACACCTCGAAGTTCAAGTTTTCCCAGGGTTGGGATTGACTGGTCATTGCAGGTAACTTTAATCAATGCAAAAGGATGTAAAAGCACCATTTCTGGAGGCTGTGCACTAGGGAGAAAATAGGGAGAAAACCTTGAACACAGCCAGCAGGCTCTGGAAAAATTTAAAAAAGTTAAAATTAAAAATCGATGTAGCTCTGTGACTGTTCAGGCAGGACTCTTTGTGTCTGGAGGTGATCGTAAAACGTTTTAAAATCTTAGAAAATTCGGGCACTCAGAAAGAAAGTTAGGCTTGGCAAGCTCGGGAAAAGTTGGTTCTGGAAATGTTAGGCCTTGTGCTTGTTAAAGATCATGTGAAACTGCACCTGTGTAATCAATATATGATAAATGATA
>NW_015379314.1:70202-71515 GCF_001522545.3 Parus major | reverse complement strand
AAAAAAAAAAAAAAAAAAGGAGAAAATTTCACATGGACTTGAATTTGTGTCGGTTTCTATCCAGCGTCTCTAAAACAACTCCGGTTGCGTTGCCCTAAGAGAAAAACCTCAAAAACCCTCCCAAAAAAAACCAACAAAAAAAGCATTCAACCCCCCCAAAAAAATATTCAAAAAAAAACAAATAAATGACTTTTTCAAACAAAATCACCAGGAAGTGGGTTCGCTTGCTTGCCCCCCCTCATTCCTCAGCCCCGGAGATGGAAAAGCTCCCCAAAGGGTCCCCGAGCCCCCCGGGACCCCCAGGACCCTCCCCACCAGCCCCTTCGCTTCTTGCATCTCATTAGAATTTGAATTTCTGCTGAGAGGAAGATGTTGAACTCCTGGCTATAATTTGCTTTTCCCCCCTCGTTTTCCCTCTTTCTCTCCCCTCTCCCCTTGACGTTTTTATTTGGATAACGCTGATTTTGAGTTCTCTCCGTTTCCTTTCCTTCTGGTTCTTTTTTATCGTGATTTTTATTTTTTGGGGGGTTTGTTTTGTTCGTTGTTTGTCGCTGATTTTATTTTTATTCAGGCAGCAAAAGCAATTCACTCCCAAGCCGCGGAGCAGCTCCGGCCCTGCGCTGACGCCCCTGTCCGGATGGCTACCTCACCGCTCTCGGGGTGCTTCATCGTCTTTTGCACTCGGACTTTTGGGGTTCTTTTTCATTTTTTTTGTTGTTTTTTAGCTTCGTTTGGAGCTTTTCAGCCGTGCCGGGACTTTCCTGCCAGGTTCAGAGCAAAGGTGCTAATTTCCCCCTCCTCGTGTTCCCCTCTTTTTTCTCTCTGGTTGCTCTGTTGTTCTCTTATTTCCATTTTCCTTTGGAGGTTTCTTTCCCTCAGGATTTTTATCCTGGTTTTTTTTTTGTGTGTGTGTTTTCATTTTTTAATTATTATTATTTTTAAATATTCTCTTTAATTTTGGTCCCGGAACGCTCAACCCCGGGACCTCCTGGTGCTACAACCTCCAAAGAGGTCTCAGCTTGTTCTCCTTTAATTCCCCTCTGTTTTTTGGTTTGTTTCCCCCCGGTTTTGTTTTTTTTTGCTGCTCAGCTCCGCTCGGGAATTTTCCAAAGGTGCTATTCCACCCCCCAACCCCCCCGTCCTTCACCCCACGAGCAAATCCCGCAAAGCAAGAGGCACAAAAACTCCAGGGGGAAAAGGAATCCATCGGTTTTCCAGGCTGGGCAGGTGGAAATTCAGCTCTGCTCATCATCTTCCAGCAGCTTTTTCTCCATCCATCATCCCTCCATCCATCCATCCATCATCCATCATCC
>NW_015379314.1:64907-68110 GCF_001522545.3 Parus major | reverse complement strand
GGCAGGCAGGACCCCCCCTCACCTTCCTCTTGAGCTGCTGGATCTCAGCCTCGGTCACGGCGTGTTTGATCTGGAGCTGTGGGAGAGCCGGGGGGCACAGGGTGGGCACAGGGTGGGCACAGCCCCCCCGGGCACCCCCTGCCCTTCCCCGACCCCTCCTCACCTCCTTGAACTTGTGCACCAGCTTCTCGGGGTCCATCTCCACGGGGGACAGCGCGTCCTCGTTCTCGGCCAGCTCGAACACCTCGATGGCCATCTCCCCGCTGGGGAACATGGGGCTCATCTCCTCCTCCTCGTCCGTGGCGTATTCCCCGGTCTGCGGGGGGCACGGGCCGGCCTTGGCACCTGGGGGTCCCCAGCGTGCCGCCCCCAGCCCCGTGTCCCCCGTCCCCTCACCTCCTCGTCATCCTCGGTGTACTGGGTGTAGCGCTGCTCCATCATCTCCCGCTGCCACCGCTCCTGCTCCAGCGTCTGCTGGATCAGCTGCGCCACCTCGCTCTGCTCGCCCGGCTTCTCCCGCCCGATCAGGAACCTGGGGGGCACCGGGGGTCAGGGGGCACCGGGGGGCACGGGGGACATCCATGGGACACACCCAGGGGACACCCAGGGGACACCCGGGGGGCACAGGGGACATTCATGGGACACACCCAGGGGACACCCGGGGGGCACAGGGACACCTGGGGGGCACAGGGGACATTCATGGGACACACCCAGGGGACACCCGGGGGGCACAGGGACACCCGGGGGGCACAGGGACACCCGGGGGGCAGGGGAACCGAGGAGCAGGGGCACTGGGGGGCACGGGGGACACAGGGGACATCCATGGGACACACCCAGGGGACACCCGGGGGGCACAGCCAGGGGGGACACAGGGACATCCCTGCACCTCTCTGGGAGCGCTGTGTTCAGGGGGCGTTGTGGGGGCTGGGGATGAGTTGGGGGCACCACGGTGACACTCTGGGGGGAGATGGGGCACTCTGGGGACAGGCTGAGGGGACAGGCCGTGGGGCAGGGATCCCCAGGGCGCTCAGCACGCGCTGAGGGGGTCTCGGGGGTCTGGGGGCTCCTACCGGACGCGGCCCTTGGTGTTCCTGAGCACGGAGGCGGCGAAGCTCTGCGTGACCCCCACCAGGCTGGTGCCGTCCACCTCCACGATCAGGTCGTTCACCTGGATCCTGGGGACAAGGACAGGTCAGAGCCGCTGGCCGGGCCCGGCAGGGCGGTGGCAGCCGGCAGCTCCCGGCCCTACCTGCCGTCCCTGTGCGCCGCCCCGCCTTCCGTCACCGTCTTGACGAAGATTCCCAACTTCTCCAGGCCCATGTCGGCCCCCGCGCCCATCCCGATGATGCTGATCCCGAGCCCTTCCGAGTCTGCGGGGACACACAGCCGTGTCCTGCCCGGGTGGCACCTCCAGGGCGCCCTGGGGGTCCCGGGGGGCGCTTTGGGGGGCAGCACCCACCTTTCTCCAGCTCCACGGGGAACAGGTCGAGCCTCTCCACCCTCTTCTCCAGCTCGTACTCGGCCGAGGCCGCCATGGGATCCACGTCCTCATTGCGGCGGTCGTAATCCTCGTTGGAGTAAGTGCTGAACACCTGGGGGGCGAGGGGGGCTCAGCCGGGGGGGAAACCCCCCTGGGACCCCAAAATCTGGGATGGGAACCCCAAAAATCTGGGCTGAGAACACCAAAAATTTGGGCCTGGAACCCCAAAAATTTAAGATGAGAACCCCAAAAATTTGGGATGAGAAGGGTTAGGGTAGGAAACCCAAAAATTTGGGCCTGGAACCTCAAAAATTTAAGATGAGAACCCCAAAAATCAGAGCCAAACCCCAGAATGCTGCACCTAAAACCTNCCCCCAGCACCCCCGCAGCACAGCCAGGACTTACTCAGACGTCTGCAAGTCCCGTTTTTCCCTACAAAACAGAAAATAAATAAGGGAAGGACCCGATAATTGGGGTGAGAAGGGCTCTCACCACGCCCCGGCTGTTCCGGGGTCCCGGCGGGGGGGAAGGGACAGCCGGGCCGGGGTCCCCGTGTGCTGGCAGGGTGGGGGGACCCCAGACTCACAGTCCCTCCCTGCGGCAGCACATGAGGTGGCCCAGGAGGAGGCAGAGCAGCGCGGCCACGGCCAGCGGCACCAGCAGCGTCACCAGGAAAGCGGGGAGCAGCTCCCGGGGGACGGCCCCGGTGGGGGGCTCGAAACCGCCCCCCTCCTCCAGCACCCCCGACCCCCACTCCGGCCCCGGCGTCCCGGGGCTGGGCCGGACCTGCAGCTGCAGAGAAAGGAGGGTCAGGAGGGGCTGGGGGGGCTCCGGGGGGCGGGGGGACGCTCCGGGGGTCTCACCAGGGTGAGGTTGCACCAGCGGATGGAGAAGTGCGGGGCGAAGGTGTCGTAGCAGGAGGCGAGGGGCCGCTGGCCGCGGTGACAGCGGGAGCGGCTCTGCGGGGACACGGCCGACACCAGGCACGGCGAGAAGGGGCTGTGCGAGCCCACCTGGACGTACACCCTGCGGGCCAGGGCACCCCGAAACCCGCCCGCGGTGAGAAAACCCCGCACGCTCACCTCCACCCTTCGTGCCACCCCAAAACCCCCGCGGGAGGCCGAGGATGTCCCGGGAACCCCCCCGGCCCCCCCAGGCCCCGCCGTACCCCTCCCTGCGGCCCTCGATGGGCAGCGGGACGCGGCCGCCGCGGTCCAGGGCCGAGGTGACATTGATGAGGGTCAGGTCCCCGCGCTCCCAGAGCCCGGCCGAAGCCTGCAGGAACAGCTCCCGAGCCGCCTCCGGCAGCAGCTCCTCCACGTTCCTGTTCCCCACCAGGAACTCGGCCTGGAACGGCGCGTCCCCACCTGCGGGGACACGGGTGGCACCGTCGGGGACAGCCCTGGGCCGGGCCCGGCGGTTCGGGGCGCTCCGGCCTTACCTGGGGCGGGGGTGACGCTGATGAGGAGGAGCCGGGACGCGGTGGCGAAGGTGCGCCGGTTGTAGGCCAGCACCTGAGGGGACACGGGGACACCTGGGATGGGCCAGCCCTGCCCCCGGGTCACCCCAGACCCCGCGGGGGCCGTACCTGGATGCGGTGGGTGCCCAGCTCGGGGGCCAGCGGGCAACCGTACAGGAAGCCGGGCTGGCCCGGGTCCCGCTGCACGAAGCGCAGCCACCGCGGCAGGTCCGGGTGGTCCCACAGGTGGGCACGGAATGTCAC
>NW_015379314.1:61251-64297 GCF_001522545.3 Parus major | reverse complement strand
AGGATAAGAAAGATGGAGTGCCTCAAATGCCTGGGGGTGACCCCCAGACCCTCCCTGGCCCAGCTGGGATGTGCCACCAGGCCGCTGTCCCCAGGCTGGTGACATTCTGTCCCCTGGGGGCTGTGGGGAGGGGCTGGCAGATGTCCCTGGAGGGGCCCCGGCCCCTCGGTGCGGCGGAGCGCTGGATTAGGGACAACACACGGGGATAAAGGCTGGCCACAAAGGGCATTAGGGATGAGTGTCGGGGGACAAAGGCCGGTGACACCCAGGGACGGGCAGGGCAGGGGACACACCAATGTCCCCCTGTCCACAGGAAGGCCCTGGGGGGCTGTGGGGGTCCCCTGCGGTGCCCCCCATCCTGTCCCTGGGCTGGGGGGATTTGGGGTGTGGGAGGGGCCTGGAGCGGGTGCCGGGGGGAGGGGCTGGGATGTGTCCCCAGTGCGGGGCTGGGAGGGGTCCCCAATGTCACCTGCCCCCCTCCAGTGGGTTTGGGGGGCTCAGCATCACCCGGGCAGGGATTTGGGGTGCTCTGACACCTGGGTGTCCACCCCACCCACCCCCACAGGTGCCCCCCAGCTGAGAGGCTTCGGGTTGAGCAGAGCACCCCAAAACCCCCATCCGCGGGGTGAGAAAAGCACCCAAAAAACCCCAAAAAACCCCATCCACGGCCAGGGCACCTCCCCCCGGGCCGGGCTGGCTGCATCCCCCGGGGCCACCCTGGGCCCGCAGCCCCGCAGCTCAGGGCCACCAGTGTCCCCTGGCCAGGCCACGGCAGTGCCGGTCCCCCGTCCCAGGTGGGGCCACCCACCCGCTCTGACTCAGAGCCAGAATATAGGCCGGGCTCTAAAAATAACCCGGCTCCGGCACAAAGCAACCGCTGCTCCTGCGGTCGGGGGGATCCGTGCGGGAGGGAACACCCCAAAATAGCTGCACGGCCCCTTTATCCCCCCCTCCCCATCCCGGGCGGAGACCCCCGAACCCCGCAGGATCCCTGCCGGGAGCGGGGGGTGCTGCCGCCCACCCGGCCACGCTGCCGAGGCACTTCCCCTTCCTCCCCTTCCTCCCCTTCCTCCCCTTCCTCCCCTGCTTCCCCTTCCCGAACCGTCCTGGGCACGGTTTGGGCCCGGGGGGGGCACATCACGGCCACCGTGTCCCCAGGGACCCCCGGCAGGGAGGAGCCCCGGCCCCGGGGGTGGCCCAGCCCCGGCCCCTCACACCGGGGGCTTTCGGGCATCCCCACCCAAAATATCGAGCGGTTTTGGGCCTGCCCGGGGGTGGCACCGGCTGCTGTGCCTGGCCCACCGCAGCGGGTCCCAGCGCCACCTGTCCCCATCGCAGCGGCCCTGGGGCGTCCAGGCACGGCCCTTCTGTGAGCAGCTCGTCAGCCAGGCCCTGCTTCCCCCAGCACGGGGACAGGGACGGGGACAGCCCTGTCCCACGGGGGGCACGGACACACAGTCCCCCAGACCCTTTTTCTGTCCCCACCAAAGGGGTCATTCTGTGGGGGTCACACACCCCATGCTGGGCTGGCCATCACCCTGGGGTACCCCTCACCCTGGTACCCCTCACCCTGGTACCCCTCACCCTGGGGTACCCCTCACCCTGGGGTACCCCTCACCCTGGTACCCCTCACCCTGGGGTACCCCTCACCCTGGTACCCCTCACCCTGGTACCCCTCACCCCTGTGTACCCCTCACCCTGGGGTACCCCTCACCCCTGTGTACCCCTCACCCCGGTGTACCCCTCTCCCTCGTGCCCCTCTCCCTCGTGCCCCTCTCCCTCATGCCCCTCTCCCTGGGTTCCCTCCCCTCTCCCCAGCCGCCCCCATGCCCAGCCAGGCTCACCTGGATGGGGGCCGTGCTGAACTGGATCTTGCGGTTGGGGACGGGCTCCTCTTCCTCGGACAGCCCCGGGATCTCCACGCAGCCCGACTCGGGCTCGTACAGCCCTTCGGCCTCCTCCTCCTCCTCCAGCCCGCTGCCCCCCGAGTCCTCCCCGAGCCCGCTGTAGGCACTTATGTCCACCAGGTCCGCCTCAGAGAAGTCCTCCTTCTTGGCCTCCTCGGAGCCATCGCCCTCCTCCGCCCGCTCGCCTTTGACGCCCTCCTCGCCCGCGGCCACCCCCGAGCCCCCGTCCAGCCGGGGGGCCGCGGCCGCCGGACCCTCGTCCCCTTTGGCCGGTTGTGGCGCGGGCACCGCTTCACCCGCCGCCGCCGCCGCCTCTTCCTCCTCCTCCTCGCCCTCTCCGCTCTCCTCCACCTCCACGGGCTTGATCTTGCAGACCTCCTGCACCCTCGGCGCGGCCGCCGCCTCCTTCTCCGCCGGCCGCCCGCTCTTCCCCGCCGCCTTCTCCTCGTCGGGCGGCCGTGCCCGGCCCGGGGCGGCGTGGCCATCGCCCGGGCGTGCGGCCTCGGCTCCGGGCGCGAACACCCTGGGCCTCTTGGCCACCACCTTGGCGTTGAGCGGCGCGGCCCTGCCCTGCGCCTTGTGCAGGTTGTTCCTCAGGTCGGCCTTCTCGAAGACGGCGCTGAGCTGGCTCACGGTGGGCGACACGGCATCCGCGTCCAGCTTGTCCAGGGACTCGGTGCTGCCGTTGAACCTCACCACCACGTCCAGCTTGCGGTCCTGGAAGCCGGCGCGCTCCTTGCGCAGCAGCAGCTTGGTGGTGGTGGCCTTCTCCTGCGGGCTCCTCTCGAAGATCTTGCGGGTCTCCTGCAGCTTGGAGAAGGGTTTGTCGGGCTTGGAGTCGAAGCGGCTGACGCGCTCCGAGACGCTGGTGCCCAGCTTGAGGAGGCTGCCCTGGTCCACGCTGTCGCCGAGGCTGCCGGCTCGGGGCAGGGACAGGCGCACCGGCTTCTCCTTGGCCTTGGCCAGGTCGCAGGCGCCCTCGGGGCCGGGCGCCGTCCCCATCTGCAGGAACATGTTCTTGATCCGATGCACGTTGGAGCCATACTTCTTCCCGCGGCTCTTCTTGCCGTCCTCGCCATCGGCCTCCTTTGTGGGCGCCAGGGCCTGGATGGTGGCCTCGTAGGCGTTCCGGTGCGGGG
>NW_015379314.1:58491-60015 GCF_001522545.3 Parus major | reverse complement strand
GGGGGGGGGTACACTGCAGCCCCCCCGTTCTGCACGGGATATTTTGGGGGGGATTATTTGGGTTTTTTTTGTCTTCCCACCGAGTGAGAGGGCGAGGGGGGCAAACCCGACCCCTGTGGCCGTGCTGGGGGTCCCCGCTGTCCCCTGTGCGGGGAGGGGGGGACAGGAGCCACCCCTGGTCCGCAGTGTGGGGGGCGCGGGGGCAGCAGGACCCTGCAGATGTGTGATTGTCCCCTCCCCGTGTCACCTCCGGCCCTTTGTGCGTGACGAGCGGTGACGCGACACGGGGGGGCGGCCCCCCCACGACCACCCCTCCCCTCCCCTTCCGCCACCGCCCCCCCCGCAGGTCCCGCTCGTGTCGCCGTCCCCACGGGTGGGCACACGCGTGTTCCCGTGTGGCTGCTGCCCCTGCCGGGGGGGCCTCGGCTGTCCCCAAGTGTCCCCAAGCGTCCCCCCCCATCCCTCTGAGAGGGGGCACCGGGACAAACCCGCCCTGGGGACACCTCAGGGTCCCTCCGGGGGACACGGGAGCCCCTCGGCAGCCGGTGGCGGTGGGGGGGTGTCCCCTGCGGGACCCCCCCGAGGCCCCCCCGGCCCCGCTGGCTCCGTCAATCAGCGCTGGCCCCGTTCCGGGAACATGGAGGGCCCCGAGCTGCTCCGGCTCTGGGCGCTGGCAGGCGAGTGACAGCCCTGTCACCCCCGGGGGACACGGCCCGGGACCCCCGGCAGGGAGGGGAGGGGAGGGGGAACCCCAGAGTGGGGAGGGGTCTCACAGGGGGTGCAAGGGCGGGGAGGACGGGGGGGAACGGGGCTGGGACGTGACAGAGCTAAAAAAAACCTCCCTGTCCCGGGTGCCAGCAGGGTCTGGGACAGGGTGGGGACATCAGAGGGACTTTGTGTGACGGCCAGGCCGAGGGAAGGTGCTGGGCCCATCCTGTCCTTGTCCCCTTCCCCTCCTGAACTCCTCCGGCTCTGCCTGGGGACACCTGGCCCTGCAGGGACCTTTCTGTCCCTCGGAGTGTCCCCAGGGCTCTCTGGGCACCTGCAGCTCGTCCCGGCGTCCCTGGGCACTGGGGAAACTGAGGCAGGGAGGAGCCGTGGTCCCAGCCCTGGCCTCAGCCCCGTGTGTGGCCACAGCCCTGGCCCTGGGGGTGTCCCGGGCCTCTGTCCCCGAGCACCGCGTCCTCCCCGACCTCCGCCTCTCCGCCGAGACCGGAGCCGTCTTCGTGCACGAGCTGGAGCGGGAGCTGTTCCTGGAGGCCTTCTCTGGGAGCGAGGATGATGATGGTGAGGGCCGGGATGGGGGGCTGGGGGAGGTAAAATGGGGGCACTGACCAATGGTCCCCACCGGGTTTGCCCCAGCTGGGCTGTCCGTCCGTCCATCCGTCCGTCCATCCCCCCCTCCACCCCCAGGGCTCCCCGGGCAGGGTGGGGGGCACAGCCGGTGACATTCCGTGCCCGCTCCCCGCGTGTCCCCGCAGCCCCGGTGACATTCCGTGCCCGCTCCCCGCGTGTCCCCGCAGC
>NW_015379314.1:54332-56065 GCF_001522545.3 Parus major | reverse complement strand
GGACCACTGAGGGGGTTTTGGGGGGACCCGGGCCCACTGAGGAGGTTCTGGGGGTCCCAGGTCCATTCAGGAGGTTTTGGGGAGTCCCAAGCCCACTGAGGAGGTTCTGGGGGGACCCAGGACCACTGAGGAGGTTCTGGGGAGTCCCAGGCCCATTCAGGAGGTTTTGGGGGGCCCCGAGTCCACTCAGGAGGTTCTGGGGGGTCCCGGGTCCATTCAGGAGGTTCTGGGGGGACCCAGGCCCACTCAGGAGGTTTGGGGGGGACCCAGGACCACTGAGGAGGTTCTGGGGGTCCCAGGTCCATTCAGGAGGTTCTGGGGAGTCCCAGGACCACTGAGGAGGTTCTGGGGAGTCCCAGGCCCATTCAGGAGGTTTTGGGGGTCCCAGGCCCATTCAGGAGGTTTTGGGGGAACCCAGGCCCATTCAGGAGGTTCTGGGGGTCCCGGGCCCACTGAGGCGGTTTTGGGACAGCCCCAGGCTGGGAAAGCGGGGTTCGGGTGGGTTTTGGGGGGATACAAGCCCGGCAGAGGGAGGAGGAGTTGCGGGCCCGGCCGGGATCTGGCGGGAGGATTTGGGGTGTCCCCGCTTTAGGAATTTTGGTGTGGGAATAATTAACCCTTTAGTGACGAAATGAGGCTTTTCTGCTTTATTTAGGGGGTGGGTTTGGGGGTGCTCAGCCACGACCCCTCCCCATCAAAACTCACAAACCCCCCCCCAAAGGCTGGGGTGAGTCCGAGTGCCCCCCCAGCCCTGCGGGGGGACAGGGGAGCGCGATGGGGACGGGGGTTGGGACAAAGGGGGGGACACACTCCCAGAGCCCCCCCGGACCCCCCCAGCTCACCTGGCTGTCCGTGCCCGCCTGGATCCCGCCCGGAGCCCCCAAACGCTGCGCTCAGAGCCGGGCGCCCCCCAGGACCCCTCCCCGCAGCCAGGGCTGCCCCCGGCCCAGCCCCTCGGAAGAAAGAGCCCCTTTGACGGAGCCCCCCCGGCAGGCGGGGGGGGAGGAAGGCTCGGGGGCCCTGCGGAACAAGGGCAGCCATTGATGGAGCGGGACAGGGGCGGCACCGAGGGCTCGGCCCCGCCGCTGGGGAGGGGTCCCCGCGTGTCCCCCGCCATGGGGAGGGGGCACAGAGTGGGCACAGCCGCCCCCTCCCCCCGGACACCCGTCACCAGCCAGGGGCGCGGGCTGGGGGGCTCATAGTGGGGCACCCCCACACTGGGACCCTCTGCCCCAGTTTTGGGGGTCTCCTTGTGCTCACCCCACTCCCCAACTCTCTCTTTTGGGGGTCACTCTGAGCTGAGCCCCCCCAAGCTGCCCCCCAGCCCTTCCTCCCCTCGAGCCCCCCAGATCTGGGGACACAGACCCCCCACCCAAGCCCCTTCCTTTGGGGGGTCCCGGCCGCTCTGCCCCCCCCGGCCCATCCCAACCTCCCGCTGGGGGTGGGGGGTGGATCCCCCCTTCCTTCCTCCCCCTCCTCACCCCGGGATGGGGCTGGGGGAGGAGGAGGAGGAGGAGGAGGAGGAGGAGGAGGACGGGCCGGGAGCGGAGCGCAGAACTCGCCGGGAGCAGAGCGGGATCAGCCGGGAAGAGAGCGGGATCCGGGATGAGGAATTCCCACCATCGCCCACCCAGGACCCCCCCCGAGCCCCCCGAGAAGCGGCGCAGAGCAGCCCGAGGTTGGTTGGATCATTTCACATGCCTTTATTTCAGCAGTCAGGAAAAAAAAAAAAA
>NW_015379314.1:51243-52652 GCF_001522545.3 Parus major | reverse complement strand
TTTTGGCTGTTTTTTTTTTGTGGTTTTTTTTTTTATTATTATTATTATTTTTATCATTATTATTACTCTCTCCTGTCACGCGTGGGGCATCCGGGGTTACAAGAAGCACACGGGGCCGATGTCGATGCCGAATTCCTGGTCCGGAGCGCCGACGTCCATAGGAGCCAAATCGATGATGGGCAAGCGCGAGGTCTTCGTCGTCTTGTACTCGATGACTGTCTTGCCCCAGGCGCCCGTGTGACTCTGCGGGGACACCACGGTCACCCCCCGTCCCCAGGGGCCGTCCCGGTCCCCCCGGGGCTCCCCCGGTACCCACCGTGCAGCCGTCCTCGGTGACGCCGTAGGTGAAGCGGCTGTTGCCCTCGGCGCGGATCTCGATCTCGTTGGCGCCCTGCAGCAGCAGAGCTTTCTTCAGGTTGCCGCTGGCCTGCTCCATGTAGGCCACGCTGTTCTTGCAGTGGTAGGTGACGTTCTGGGAGGCCTCGGTGGCCATGAGGCGCAGGAAGGTCAGCTGGATGGCCACGTCCGCCGGGTCCGAGCCCTCGCCGCCGTACTCGAACTGCGGGCAGGGAACGGGGGTCAGCGCGGAGCCGAGCCGGACCCCGAGACTGAGCCCGAGACTGACCCCAAGACTGACCCTGAGACTGACCCCGAGACTAAGACTGAGCCCGAGACTGACCCTGAGACTGACCCCGAGACTGACCCCGAGACCAAGACCGAGACCGAGACCAACCCTGAGACTGACCCCGAGACCGACCCTGAGACTGACCCCGAGACTGACCCCGAGACTGAGACCGACCCTGAGACTGACCCCGAGACTGACCCTGAGACTGACCCCGAGACTGAGACCGACCCCGAGACTGACCCCGAGACTGACCCCGAGACCGAGACCAAGACTGACCCCGAGACCGAGTCCGAGACTGACCCTGAGACTGACCCCAAGACCGACCCCAAGACCAAGACCGAGACCAAGACGGAGACCAAGACCGACCCCGAGCCCAAGACCAAGCCAGACCCCAAGACCAAGCCGGACCCCAACCCTGAGCCCAACCCCGACCCCGAGACCAAGACCGAGCCGGACCCCGAGCCCGAGCCCACCTGGAAGCCGTCGCTCATGCTCTCGCCGAACCAGACGTGTTTCTTCTCCTTGGGGTTCTTGCTGAGGTACCAGTTCTTGCGGGCGATGGACGCCTGGGTCGGGTACACGCACGTCTCGCCCGTCTCCAGGTTACAGAAGACCTTGATGGCGTCCAGGTTGCAGCCTTGGTTGGGGTCGATCCAGTACTCGCCTGAGGGGACAGGGACAGGGTCAGCAGAGAGGGAAGAGGGGACAGGGGAGGGACAGCCAGGAGGGGACAGGGGAGGGGACAGCCAGGAGGGGACACAGGAGGGACAGCCAGGAGGGGACA
>NW_015379314.1:39218-50868 GCF_001522545.3 Parus major | reverse complement strand
AGGGACAGCCAGGAGGGGACAGGGGAGGGGACAGCCAGGAGGGGATGGAAGTCAGGGACAGCCAGGAGGGACGAAGGATGAAGGTGAGGAACAGCCCCAGGGGTTGGAGAATGGAGGTGAGCAGCAGCAGAGGATGGAGCTGAGGAGGATCCAGGAGGGAACAGGTGAGGAAGAGCCAGGGGATGAAGGATGAGGCTGAGGAACAGCCCCGGGGATGGAGAATGGAGGTGAGGAGCAGAGGATGGAGGGGTGGGTGAGAGATGAAGGATGGGAGATGTTGAGGATGAAGGGAGGAAGGTGAGGAGCAGCCGTGGGAGATGAGGAGGGAGGTGAGGAAGGGAAAGGCGGGAGCCGGGGCGGAGCGTGGAGCAGGAAAAGGAGAGGAACAAACCGGGAGAGGGACGGAGAAGGGAGGATGGAGGGGAGAGCAGCCAGGAGAGAAAGGACAGACCAGGGGAGGCGCGGGGGGTGGGAAAAGGACAGAGGTGAGGAGCAGCAGAGGGGACAGAGGTGGGGTGAGAGCCCCGAGGGGTCGGCGGGGACCGGGGGGACACGGACCGCTTTTCCAGTCGCCGTGGCACATCTTGAGGTCGCGGCAGGTGCGGGCGGGGTTCTTGCGGGTGCCCTCGGGGCTGCGGATGTTCTCGATCTGCTGGCTCAGGCTCTTGAGGGTGGTGTCCACCTCCAGGTCTCGGTCGCGCATCACGTTGGCATCATCGGCCCGGTAGTAGCGGCCGCCGTCGTGAGCCTTCTCCTGGGGCGGCTGGGGCAGGAAGCTGAAGTCGAATCCGCCGCTGGGAGGGCCGGGAGGACCGGGGGGCCCGGGGGGGCCGGGGGGACCCTGCGGGAGGAGAGGAGGAGGATGGTGACGGAGGAGCGGCCGCTGAGGGCGGCGGGCTCGGGGAGGGCGGACGGCTCGGGACGTACAACGGGACCGACGTCTCCGGTGCGGCCGCGGGGGCCGGGGGGACCGATGGGGCCGGGCAGCCCGTTCAGACCGTCCTTGCCAGCAGCACCGGCGGAGCCGGGAGGACCCTGAGGGACGGGAGAAAAGGATGAGCGTGACCGGGCAGAGTCGTCCCCTCCAGCCCCGACCCACGTCCCCACGGAAAAGCCGATGGCGACCGGGCCCCCCCGCGGGGCCACAGCCGTGACCGGATGCCGCAGCTCGTCCCGGGACTCACTCGGGGACCGGCGGGACCAGAAGCACCAGAAGGACCTTGTTCACCAGGAGAGCCCTGTGACAATGGAGGAGGAAGAAGAGGCGACATCAGAGGTGACATCAGCGTGTCGCGCTGCCTCCAGGACGCGGAGCAGAGCCCGGGGCCACCGGCACCGCACGGGACTTACGGGAGGACCAGGTGGGCCCTGGAGACCGGAGAAGCCTCTGTGACCCTTCATGCCTCTGTCACCCTGCTCGCCGGTTTCACCTTTGTCACCACGGGGACCTTGTGGACCCTGCAGGAGGAGGAGGAGGAGGAGGAGGAGGAAGATGAGTTGAGCCAGTCCCTGTCCCCACGCCTGTGGGGACACAGAGGCACCGAGGAGGGCAGAGCAGAACATCACTTACAGCAGGACCACGAGCACCAGCAGGACCAGGGGGGCCAGCGGGACCTTGGGGACCCTGGCACAGGAGAGAAGGGGACAGGTTAGAGCATCCTGAGCCTCCTGCTGCTGCCGGCTTGGGGCAGAACCACCCCGAGAGAAGCTGAGCGGGGCTGGTGGCACCTCTGGCTTGCAGGAGCTGGGTCAGGCCCCAGAACCGGAGCCCTTTCGGTGTCCCCGGGCCGGGGGGTGCAAGGGGGGCTCAGGGCAGAGTGTCACTTACGGTCTCACCACGATCTCCGTTCTTGCCAGCAGGACCGACGGGGCCGGGGGCACCGGGGGCACCGGGAGCACCGGGAGGGCCGGCGGGGCCGGTCTCACCACGATCGCCCTGCGAGGAGGAGGAGGAGGAGGAAGAGGAGAGGTCAGTGTGGGCCAGCACAACCCCATCGCCCCTCCCGCACCCCTCAGAGCCCACTCACCTTGGGACCAGCAGCACCGTCACGGCCGGGGGCACCTTCAGCACCGGGAGAGCCCTACGGGGGGCACAGACCCTCGTTAGGGGTGGGGGGTCACGGGGGGGGGGTCTCACCGAGACCCCACCTGAGCGGGCACACCCTCAGCACGGGGGGTCCGTGCCCCCCAGCCCCGACGGTGGCCACGGGCTCTCACCTCGCGTCCGGCTTCTCCGGGGGGTCCGGCCAGGCCGGGGGGGCCCATGGGGCCGGGGGGGCCGCGCTCGCCGGGGGAGCCGGAGGGACCTTGTTTGCCGGGTTCACCCTGCGGGGGGACACAGCGGGGGCTCACACACCGCCGGACACCCGGCACGGGGGGTGACAGAGCCCGCAACTCCCGGGAGCCCCCCGCTACTCACGGAGGGGCCGGGCAGCCCAGGGAAGCCTCTCTCGCCTCTCTGGCCGGGGAGACCAACGACACCGCGCTGGCCGGCGATACCTTGGGGTCCGGGGGTGCCGGGAGCGCCCTGCGGGGACAAACGGAGCCTCAGCGGGGACAGCGGCGGGGTCACCCTCGCGGCGGAGGGGACAGCGACAGCGGCTGAGGAGCGGAGGCTCCGGCCGGGGGGTGACTCACGATGGGGCCGTCAGCGCCGGGGGCTCCCTTCTCTCCGGGGGGACCGGGGGGACCGGCGGGTCCCGGCTCTCCGGGCCGGCCAGCGGGGCCGGTCTCACCGCGGGGTCCTTTGCCGCCTTCCTTCCCGCTGGGGCCGGGCGGGCCGGGGAGGCCGATGTTGCCCTGAGCGGGGGGGAGGCGATGGAGTCAGGCCGGGACCCCCCCGCTGCAGCTGAAGGGCGGCCAGGGGTGTCCCGGTGCCAAGTGGGACAGGGCGGCCACGTGCAGCGGCTGGATGGTGCCTCCCGTGTCCCCAGCACCTCCCGGGCAGTGTCCCCAACACCTCCAGGGCTGTGTCCCCAACACCTCCAGGGCTGTGTCCCCAGCATCTCCTGGGCAGTGTCCCCAACACCTCCAGGGCTGTGTCCCCAACACCTCCCAGGCTGTGTCCCCAGCATCTCCTGGGCAGTGTCCCCAGCATCTCCTGTCCCGTGTCCCCAGCATCTCCAGGGCTGTGTCCCCAGCACCTCCAGGGCTGTGTCCCCAGCATCTCCTGGGCAGTGTCCCCAGCATCTCCCAGACAGTGTCCCCAGCATCTCCTGTCCCGTGTCCCCAGCATCTCCAGGGCTGTGTCCCCAGCACCTCCAGGGCTGTGTCCCCAGCCCCACCTGTCCCCTGTCCCCAGCCCCACCTGTCCCCTGTCCCCAGCCCCCCTGTCCCGTGTCCCCAGCCCCCCACATCTCCCCAGGGGCACTCACTGAGGGGCCGGGGGGTCCAACTCTTCCAGCAGCACCAGGGAAACCAGTAGCACCCTGCAGAGGAGGAAAGCTGCAATCAGTGGGGTTTGGATCCAAAGGTCCAGGGGACAATCCCCCGGCTGGAGTCACTGCAGGGAACCCCGGGGTTGGTGGTCAGCAGGAAAGTGCCCCCCTGGGGGGCTGATTTGGGGGTATAAAGCAGAACCCCCCTTTCCCCTCTGCTCTGGGCCCTGCTGGGATGAGGCCGCCCCACCCTGGTGCCATCCCCAGACGATTTTGGGGGCGCAGGGCCGGAGATGTCCCAGGGTGTGGAGGGAGCAGAGCCGGAGCTGAAGCACCTCGGGGTTGTTCACACCCGGGGGTGTCCCCAGACTCCCCCAAACGCCCCCTCCCCACAAGAGCGGTACTTACAGGGGGTCCAGCGCTTCCGCGAGCACCTTTGGGACCGGGAGCACCAACAGCGCCCTGGGCAGGAGGAAGAGGAGGAGGAGGAGGAGAGGGGTGAGCTGCTGCGCTGTGGGGCTGCAGCCCGGGCAGTCGGGGGGCTGAGGGGGGCACTTACAGCAGGTCCGGGAGCACCAGTGGGGCCAGCGGGGCCGGGGGGACCGGCGTCACCCTTGGCTCCAGCATCCCCAGTTTCACCTTTAGCACCAGGCTGGCCGTCAGCGCCCTGCGGGACACGGGGCCGGGGTGAGCGCGGGGGGCTCCGAGCCACCCTGGGGGGCAGGAGCGGACCCCCGCCCGGGGGGGGGACAGGCGGCCGCACTTACGGGGGGGCCAGCAAATCCAGCAGGACCGGGAGGGCCGGGCTCGCCGCGGTCACCCTGGAAGAGACGGGAGGGAAGGGCGTGAGACAAGCGGGGGGCGGCCACCACGGCCACCAAGGAGCTGCCACCCACGGCAGGGCCATCACCGAGGGTGGGGGACACTTACGGGAGCACCGCGGGCACCAGTGGGACCAGCAGGACCGGGGGGACCGGCTTCACCCTGGGAAAGGGGAGGAAAAGGGAAGAAAAGGGATCAGGGCTGTGGCTCGGAGGTGGCGGTGACTGCCTGGACACACCTGTCCCTGCGGGATGTCCCCACCTTGTCACCAGGAGCACCAGCGGGGCCGGGGGGGCCGATGGGACCGGTCAGGCCTCGGAGACCGTCCTTGCCAGGAGCGCCATCAGCACCTTTGGGACCAGGGTCACCCTGCGGGGGGGACACAAGGGTGGGTTACGGGGACAGGTCCCTTGCGGGGGTTCACCCCTCTCTGCAGTGAGACATCCCCGGTTCTTCATCCTCCCTGAGACAGGCTGGGACCATCCTCCTCCTCCTCCTCCTCCCAAGAGCTGGGCTCTCAGCTCGGGATTGTCCCCGAGGGATGGGGACAGAGGTGCCACAGAGCATCCCCTCCTCAGGATGCTGCTGCCCACCAGCCCCGGCTCGGGGGCACATCCAGCCCCGAGGGGATGGTGAGGGGGGCACAGGGACGGAGCAGCTTACCGAGGGGGACCCCGGGGATTTGGGGACCCCGGGGATTTGGGGACCCCGGGGATTGGGGGACACCTACTCTGTCACCCTTGGCGCCTGGCAGGCCGGCAGCACCACGCTCTCCGGGCATACCCTGCAGACCGGGGGGCCCTTGGTTCCCGGGGGCTCCGGGAGCACCAGCATCGCCCTGGCAAAGAGGGAAAACGGGGATTAGTGAGATCCCGGCACAGCAAACCCATCCCGGCTTCAGCCTCGGGGGCCAAAGGCTCAGCCGTGCCCCACAGGCTGGGGACAGTCCCCCGCCACCCCCGCCTGGCACCCACCTTAGCACCATCGTTACCGGGAGCACCGTTAGCACCACGAGGACCTTGGGGACCGGGGGGACCTTGGACACCGCGTTCTCCAGGGAATCCTCTCTCACCCTGGGGAGGGAGGCAGGACAGGCCCCGTCAGGGCCGTGTGGGGCACTTTGGGGTGCCGAGAGTCGAGGGGACACACTGGGGTTCAGCTTACCCTGGCACCGGCGGGACCGGGGGCTCCGGCGTCTCCGGGGACACCCTGGGCGGGAGGGGGACGGTGATGAGTCAGAGGGGAATGGGTGGCACTGGGGAGGGGCAGAGGGGTCCCCGGGGTGCCCCAGGGGTCCCTCATTCCCTGGGCAGGGCTGGGATGACCTCTGCTCCCCCAGTGGAGCAGCCAGGGTGCCCCGGGGGGACCCCAGCAGCGATGGGGAGGGGACGGGAGGGTCCCCAGTGCCCACACTCACCTGCTCACCGGGCTTGCCAGCCTCGCCGGGGGGGCCAGCGGGGCCGGGCAGACCCTGGCGAGGAAGAAGAGGAGCCGTGAGCCACCACGGAGGGGACAAGAGCAATGTCACCCCACTGTGGGAGCTTTGTCCCCCTGCCGGGGAAGGGGACACCCCTCACCTGGAACCCAGGAGCACCAGCGGGACCTTGTTCACCTCTTTCTCCAGCGGGACCCTGGGGGACACAGGACAGGCATGGAGGGGGACGCGTGGCTCCCGAGCCCCGAGCCCGGTGGCCGGGAGTGGCCCTGGGCTGCCGCGGGCCGGGGGATACTCACGGTCGGGCCGGGGGGACCTTGGGCACCGGTTTCACCGTCTTTGCCAGCAGCACCCTGGGGAGGAGGGACAGGAGGGTGCTCAGAGCAGCCCCCGCAGGGCTCCGAGCCCCCCCCGAGCTGGGCGTGGGCCTGGACACGGCCACGGCGTCCTTCGAAGGCCGGGAGACACCGCGGCGAGCTGCCCGCAGCCTCGTCACCGCCGCTGTCCCCGCTCCAACAGCGCCGGGAGCCACCGGGACCGCATCCCAAACACCTCATCCCGCTGCGGCCTCGGGCCGGGAGCCTTCCCTGGCTGCCCTCGGCCACCTCACACCGCATTCACACCCCACTCACACCCCACTCACTCACATTCACACCCCACTCACACCCCACTCACTCACATTCACACCCCACTCACGTTCACACCCCATCGCGGCTGCCCCGTGCCAGGGCGAGCCTCGCTGGCCCCATCCCTGGCCCCATCCCTGGCCCCATCCCTGGCCCCATCCCTGGCCCCATCCCTGGCACCCCACACTGGGGCGATGCTCCTTTCACCCTCCCTGGCACCCCACACCACCGTGACCCTCTCTGTCACCTCCCACCAGGGTCACCCTCCCTTGTCACCTCCCCCGCGCTCTCTGGGCCGCGCCCCTCACTCACCACGGCTCCGGGGGGACCGGGAGCTCCTCTCTCGCCAGGTTTGCCGGGTTCGCCCTAAAACCAGAGCGGGATGAGCCGGTGAGGACAGCGGGGAGGGGGGACAGGTCCCCTGAGCGTGCCGCAGGGACCGGGGGGCGGCAGGACCCCCGGGGAGGGTGACACTCACCGCAGCACCTTTGGGACCGGGGAATCCCATCACGCCGGCCTGGCCTCGGGCTCCGGGGGGCCCGGGGGGGCCGGGGCGTCCGTCTTGACCAGCGGGACCCTGTCGGGGGGAGCCAGCGCCCCGTTAGCGGGGCCCGAGGAGAGCCAGGGGAGGAGGGGACAGCAGCGGGGACAACTTACAGGGGGGCCGGTCTTGCCGTCGGGCCCGGGGCTCCCGGGGCTTCCAGTCAGACCCTGCGGGGCAGCGGGAGGGGCGTCAGGAGCTCAGGAATTCCAGGGGATGCTCCAGAGACCGGGAGCATCCTGGAAAGCGGCTCCTCCACCGGCACAGAGAGCAGGACAGCCCTGCGGCCGTGCTGTGTCACCGTGTCACCGTGTCACCGTGTCACCGTGTCACTGTGTCACCGTGTCACCGCTCACCTTGGCACCGGGGAGTCCGGGTTCCCCGGGGCGTCCAGCTTCACCAGGAGATCCTTTGGGGCCGACGGGGCCGGGGGAGCCGCGCTCGCCGGGGGGACCCTGGGAAGGGGGGACAGAGGTGACCCAGCTGCAGGACAGCAGCCGGGGACCGGGACAGGGCCGGGTCCCCGCAGGTGGCAGCGACACGGAGCCGCTGTGGACACCGTGTGGGCACAGGTGACAATGGTCAGAGTCCCCACGGCGCCGCTGACGCGATTTTCTCCCGCAGACGGACGAGAGCACCCACCTTGGGACCGGCGATGCCATCGGCGCCAGGGAAACCGCGGCTGCCGGGAGCACCCTGAGGGGGACACGGCAGGGTCAGTGTGGGGACACGGGGGGACCTCGGGGGACAGGGGACGGGTGTGACACAGCGGGACACGGCCACCACTGAGAGCAGCGTGAAGGGACTGCGGTGTCACCACCGTGTCCCCAGACATGAACGAGGTTGGGCTGCTGGACACGAGGAGATGGGAGGAGGACGGGGATGGGGACAGGGACAAGGCAGGGATGGACACAGGGACAAGGCAGGGATGGGGACAGGGACAAGGCAGGGATGGGGACAGGGACAAAGCAGGGGTGGGGACAGGGACAAGGCAGGGATGGGGACAGGGACAAGGCAGGGATGGGGACAGGGACAAGGCAGGGATGGGGACAGGGACAAGGCAGGGATGGGGACAGGGACAAAGCAGGGATGGACACAGGGACAAGGCAGGGATGGACACAGGGACAAGGCAGGGATGGGGACAGGGACAAGGCAGGGATGGGGACGAGGACGCTGCTACTCACACGTTCGCCAGCGGGGCCGGGCAGGCCGGCGGGGCCGGGCTCACCACGGGCTCCTCTCTTGCCTTCCTCGCCAGCGGGGCCGGGGGGGCCTTGGACACCAGCGGGACCCTGGGGAAGGAGGCGAAGGGATGAAGACCCCCGGGAGGGGCCGGAGCCAGCAGGGGCCGCGCCCCCAGGGACACATCGGGGGGTCACTCACGGGTTCGCCTTTGGCACCGGTGTCACCCTTGTTGCCTGGAGCACCGGGCTCACCCTGGAGGGGAGAGAAGAGAGAAAAGGTTTTAATGCCGGGCTGAGGAGCGCAGGAACCCCCGAGTCGCGTCCCGATGAGCCCCCAGAGGAACAAGGAGCCAGCACCTGCCACCCCCCGCCCCGGCAGAGCTGCAGGGACCGTGGGACACCTCAGGAGGCGCCTCCAGGTGGGACCGCAGCAGTTTCCTGGAGCAGAGGGAAGGATCCCGGGCCGGGAAGGGGCAGCTGGAGGAGGCCGCGGATACTCACGGTGTTACCCTTGGGGCCGGGAGCACCGCTGGGACCCTGGGGTCCGGAGGGACCGCGGGCACCGGGGAAGCCGGGAGCGCCAGCAATGCCGGGAGCGCCCTGCAAGAGGCACAGGAGGCCGTGAGGAAACAGCGCGGCCCTTCCTGCCCCGGCCGGAGGGGACACGGGGGACACTCACGGTGGCGCCCTTGGCACCGGGTTGGCCGTCAGCACCGGGGTTGCCCTGCGGAGAGAAGGAGGAAGAGGAGGGTCACGGCGGGGCTGGCAGGACATGAGGCCAAAGGACAGGGAGCGCTCGGATGTCACTTACAGCAGGACCGGCAGCGCCAGCAGGGCCGGGGGGACCGGGCTCACCACGAGCACCTTGGGGACCTTCACTGCCACGAGCTCCCTGGGGACCGGTCTCACCCTGGGGAGGAAGAGGAGGAGGAGGAGGAGCCGTGAGCGCCAGGGCTGCCCTGGCCCCCAGCAGGGCCGGTTCCATCAACGACTCCTTCCCCCGGAGGCACGGCCGGGAGAGGTGCCCGGGACACGGCTGGGGACACCCCCAGCGGGTGGCAGTGCCAGCCCACGGCACCTCGGCCTCGGAGACCCCCTCCCCTGCCCAGAGCCCCCCACCCCACGCTCCCAGCGCCCCCCAGTCCCTCCCAGCCCAGCAGGCCCTACCTTAGCACCAGCGGCACCGGGGAAGCCGGGGGGACCAGCGGGACCGGTGGGACCCTAAACGGGAGAGAGGGCGGGGGTCAGCGGGAGGATCCCGGGGCCCATCCCGGGGGGATCCCCGGGCAGCAGAGCCCTGGATCCCGGCCAGGATCCCCCATCCGGGCTGGGATCTCTCTCCGGAGGAGCTGCAGGAGGGTGGATGGGGCCGGGGGTACTTACGGGGGGACCGGCAGCACCGGGAGCACCGTCATTGCCGCGAGCGCCCTGCGGGAGAGGGGACACGGTGAGTGACCCGCACGGGAGGGACAGGGACAGGTGACCCCCACGGGCGGGACAGGTGACCCCCAGCCCCCCGTGCACGGGCAGGGGTCTCAGCCCTGCCCATCCCAAATACTCACAGCTGGGCCAGATGGGCCGGGACGGCCTCTCTCGCCGGGAAGACCACGAGGACCCTGGGGAGGGGACAGAACACGTTTAGGACACGTTTGGGTCACCTGGCTGGACACTCCCCCCTTTCTGAGCCTCCTCCCATCCCTGCGCCCCCCCGCTGCTGCCCACGGTGACGTTTCCGAGGGGTCAAAGCCCTCCCGCCCCATTCCCAGGTGGATCCCGGAGGAGGAGCTGGGTCCCCTTCAGGGGTCGCCCCCGTCCGTGTCCCCTCCTGCCCAGAACCCCCCGCACCCCCCGGTCCTGCGCTCACCATCTGCCCAGGAGCTCCGTTCTCTCCGGGGCTGCCGGGCTCTCCCTAAGGAGGAAGGACACCGTGAGGGACCTGCTCTGCAGGGAGGGGACGGCGGTGACATCGCCAGGACAGCGGTGACACTGCCACCGCTCCTCACCTTGGGGCCAGCAGGTCCAGGCTCACCCTTGGCACCATCCAGACCACTGAAACCCTGGGGGGCAGGACAGAGAAGGGGTGGGGGGTCAGGAGGGGACCCTGGGTGAGTCAGGGGTCCCTCGTCCCCTGAGTGTCACCAGCACGGGAGGGGGGACTCACTCTGTGTCCCTTCATGCCCGGCAGGCCGGCGGTGCCGGGGAGACCTCGAGCGCCCTGTGGGAAACGGGAGGAGGTGACGGGGGCGCCGGGGGGGCTGTCCCCACACCAGAGCCCCCCTTTCCCGAGGAGGGGACAGCTGGGGGTGTCCCCTCGTGTGTCTCACCTGGGGGCCGGGGGGACCCCGCTCTCCGGGGCGGCCAGGCTTGCCAGCTTCACCCTGAGGACAAGGACACGGCCTTGGTGGCACGTCCCCAAAGCAGGCAGCTCCTGCTCACCTGGGGGGGCCGGCAGGGCCACCGGGCCCCAAAGTGGGGGGGACCCCATGGAGAGGCCACTTACGTCATCTCCGTTCTTGCCAGGGGGGCCAGCGGGACCTCGGGGACCCATGGGACCCTAGGAGAGAGGGAGGGCAGGGATGAGGGGGCTGAGGTGGCAGCTGTCCCCTGTCACCCTGCCAGCCCCACTGCCATGTCCCAGAGCAGGGACAGGGTGGCCACAGCCAGGGCTGGGAGCAGCAGCATTGTCCCCATCCCTGGGGGACATGGTCTGGAGCACTCACAGAAGCACCAGGCTCTCCAGGTTCTCCGGGGGGACCTTGGAAACCTTGAGGACCCTGTGGAGAAAAAATAAAGGGGAAAAAAATGGGTCAGAAAGTGAGAGGCTTGGGCCTGGATCCCCCAGTGGCAGCGATGGTGTCCCCCCATACGGTGGCATCAGGACTTTGTCCCCTCGTGCTTCTGCAGCTGCCAGGAAGGGTGTGACACCCTCTGACCTGTCCCCCCAGCACCCAGAGGGGCTGTTTGTCCCCAAACCCAAATGGACAGGAAGAGGTGACACTCACGGGAGCACCGGGAGGACCGGGGAGACCACGGGGACCAGCTGGGCCCTGGGGGAGAACAGAAAGGGTCATCAGTGTCACCCTGTCCCCATCCCCACCACCCCTCCCTGCCCCTACTGCCACCCCAACACCGTGTCCCCATCCCTGTTCCCACCTCCAGCCATTCCTTGTCCCCACTGCCACCCAGCCCTGTCCCTGTCTCTATTGTCACTCCATCTCTGTCCCCACACATTCCCTGTCTCTATTGTCACCCCATCCCTGTCCCCATCACCAGCCTGTCCCCATCCCTGTCCTTGTCTCTGTTGTCACTCCATCCCTGTCCCTGTCCCTGTCCTTGTCCCTCTCTATTGTCACCCCATCCCTGTCCCTGTTCTCATCCCTGTCCCTGTCCCTATTGTCACCCCATCCCTGTCCCCATCCCTGTCCTTGTCTCTATTGTCACCCTGTCCCTGTCCCTGTCCCTGTCCCCATCCCTGTCCCTGTCTCTATTGTCACCCTGTCCCTGTCCCTGTCCCTGTCCCTGTCCCTGTCCCTGTCCCTCTCTATTGTCACCCATCCCTGTCCCCTCCAGGCCCAACATCCCCCCCATGTGCTGATGCTCGGTGACATCCCCGGCACAGGGAGCACTGCTGTCCCCCTGCCCAGCTTCACCCCCCGGTGTCCCCC
>NW_015379314.1:33914-38328 GCF_001522545.3 Parus major | reverse complement strand
TTGGGGTGAGCCCCAGCAGGATTGGGGTGAGCCCCAGTGGGGTTGGGGTGAGCCCAGCAGGATTGGGGTGAGCCCCAGCAGGATTGGGGTCCCTGCAGAGCAGGGGGGCTCTGAGGGGTGGGCGACACCCACCCTGTCTCCTTTGGGGCCGGTGTCTCCTTTAGGACCCTGTGGGGCAGAGACAGAACAGGTTAGAGAAGGCCAGGGGGGGTTGTGGTGACATTTGTGGGGGCTGCGTTTTGGGGGACCCTTACCTCTACTCCAGGACTCTCTGGGTAGGCAGGGGAGGCTGTGGGGGGAAAAAGGGGGTTCAGAGCAGCTCAGCATCACCCGCCCCACACCCACCCCCAGAGGGGGGGACACTGAGCCCGGGGGGGGGGGACAGCGGCGGGCGGGGGTCGCTGCGGTACCGTCGGTGTCGGGACAGATGGGGCAGCACTCTCCGAAGGGGATCTCGGCGTTGGGGCAGTCGGAGGTGTCCTCGCAGATCACCTCGTCGCACAGGATGTTGCCGCTGTCGCAGACGCAGATCTGGCACGGTTCTGGTTTCCACACGTCCTTGTCGTTGTACGTGAGCCCATCCTGGATGCAGCTCCCGGTTTGGACTGGGACGGGACGGGCGGCAGCGTCGGGAGGGGCGGAACGGAGCCAGCCCCGGCTCTCCCCCCTCCCCTCGGCCCCCTCCCCGCTCCCGCAGCGCTTCTCCCTTCATCTGGTTCTCATCAGCCCCGCGCGGTGACACAGGAAAAGCTCCACAATAAACTCTTCCCACATCGGCTGGAATTTAAACAAAAAATCCCCGCAGCCGCTCGCTCCGGCCGGCCGGGGCCAAGGCAAACACCCCCGGGCAGGGCAGGGGGGTCCCGGCACCCGCGGGGGGCGCGACGGGGCCGGGCCGGGCCGGGCTGGACCCCAACTCGGAGCTGAAATCGGATCCGGGCGGCTGCGGGATGGGGCTGGATCGGGCCGGATGGGATCGGGGAATGCGTGGGGAGGGAGGGGAGGGCAGGGCAGGGCGAGCAGCCAGGCCCGGGGGTGGCCCCCAGGTGGGGAAGGGTCCTGGAGTGGGGAGGGGGCGCCAGCTCATGGAGCAAACCCCTCCCTAAAATTTAAAAAAAAAAAGGCAAAGAATTAAAAAAAAAAGGGCCATAAAAGGCAAAAGAAAAGAAAGAAAAAGAAGAAAAAAAAAAAAAGTTAAGGGAAAAAAAAAAGGCAAATGGAAAATGCAAAATTCTTCTGGGGAAGAAAAAAAGAAAAAAGGCAAAACGGGAGTGGGAAAGGCAAAATCCAGAATGGGAAATGCAGGACGGAGAACGGGGAATGGAGAAGGGGAAAAGCGGGACCGGCATTGTCAATGCAAAATGCATAATAATAATTATAATTAAATAATATGATAATGATCATGATAATAATAATAATAATAGTAATAATAATAATAATGTATTTAAGAAAAGTACCCCCAATAAAAACCCCAGAAAGGACAGAATTGTGCAAAAAGCGATGGGCGGCGGCCGCAGGGTCCCCCCGTGTCCCCCCGTGTCCCCCTGGCGCAGGTGGCACGGGGGTCGTGGCGGGGGGGTGACCCCAGCCGTGCCCCCGGCCCGCGCCGCTGGCAGCCCCCGCTCCCCCGGCTGCCGAAACATTTTGCTTATGAATCATCCGAGACTTTTCTAATTCTTTCCTGATGGCTTTCGCAGATCCCGGGGCTGGGCCCCCCCTCCTCTCCCCCCTCTTCTCTCTCCCGCGCTCTTTCCCCCCTTTCCTTTCCCTTCCCGGCCTCCTCCTCCTCCCCCTGGTCCCGGCTCCCTCCTTCCCCGCCGGCTCCTCTCCACCCTTCCTTCCCTCCCCGCTCTTGGCAGGGCGCCCCGACTCCTCACCCCCACAGTCCCCCTAAACCCCAATTCCCCCAACCCCAAATCCCCACAGATCCTCTTCTCTTTTTTAGCATTTCCCCCTCATTTCCCTACTTTTCCCCCTAATTCCCCTCTCGGCTCCGCACGCCCGCCCCGAATTGCTCCTTGCGGAGCCCAGGGCAGCCGGGCCGGGCTCTGCCGGTGCCGCCGGTGCCGGTGCCGGCCCAGCCCCGCATCCCCCCGGGGTGAGGAGCATCACCCAGCGCCCCCTACTCACTGTCTTCCTCTCCTTGCCCGCGGGTGAGTAGGACGGTCGCTGCTATCAACAGCAGTGACCGAGAATCCACAAAGCTGAACATGTCTAAATATTAGACATGTAGACTCTTTGGGGTCTCTTTTGTTCTTAGCTTGGGGTCATACGGGGCCGATGCAACCCTGGAGCTCCAAATCCAGACCCCAGCAGAAACTTCCTACTGCCCTTTGCCCGCTTCTCCTCCGGCCCTTTTATTCGATGCTCCGCCGCGGGGAGGTGGGACCCGGCTGGAGCAGCGGATTTTGGGCGGCCCCCTCGGCCAATCAGAGGCACCCAGCGAGTCGGGGGGCACCCCCTGTCCCCCCCCCGGCCCGTGTGGCCGTGCACACGCAAACACGGCCGGGCACACGCGAACGCGGCCGGGCACACGCGTGTGCTCCGCGCCGGGGCCGGGGGCCGGGATGGACGGGATCGGGGTTTTGGGGGGTTTTGGGGGGTTTTGGGGTGCGGGTTTTTGAGGGGGTGTGGTTTTTTTGGGGGGGGGGGGTTCTGCACACTCGGAGGTGTCTGCGGGGCTGGCTGGGTGGGGACAGCCGATGTGGCACGTGGCGCTTTGGGGACCCCGGTGCCACGCGACGCCGGGGGCTGCAGCGAGGCCCTGCCGCCCCCTCCCCAGAGCCGCCCCCCGGCTGGGGCACCCCAAAACCCACCCAGGGCTCCCCACCCCCCTCCAGCCGGACCAAACCCCCGCACGGTGCAAGGCCAAGGCCAGCAACCCCCAGAGCATCCCTTGGACGGTCCCCAGGAGCATCCCCGGGGGGACCCCAACCCCAAAGCCCCTCCAAGAGCCACAGACACCCCCAGCCCCTCCCCCAAATCCCGCACTTTGTGTTTTCAGCCTTTTCTTTCCCTTTTTTCCCCTCGGCTTCCCTCGCTCCGCTCGCTCCCCTCGCTCCCCCCCTGGCACGGCTCCACGGCCGTTTCCACATTTGAAGGAGCCACGTTGGTTGGAAAAAGCAAAAGCTCCTGGACAATGATCCACAACCTACCGTGCAATTTGGGGAGGGTGTAATTACCCAAAAACATCCACGTCTGTCCCGGGGCCGGCCGGGAGGGGCACGGCCACTGTGGCACCGGGGGAGGGGCAGCTCCCCACTCTCGGCACGGATTTTTAGGGAACGGGGTGGGAAATGGGGCCGGGGGAAAGGGAAAGGGTGGGCTCAGCCCCGGTGCCCCCCAGGCTGCGCTGAGGGGCTGTGGGCTCGCGGGATACTGGGAGCACTGGGAGCACTGGGAGCGCTCCGTTTGTCTCCACTGGCTCTGTGCTGAGAGCTTGAGGGCTCAGGGGGATACTGGGAATACTGGGAATGCTGGGAACACTGGGATCGCTCCATCTGCCAGCCCCCCCGCTATGCTGAGGGCTTGAAAGCTCGTCGGAAAGCTGGGAATACTGGGAGAACTGGGAGCACTGGGCTCGGCCTTCACACCTTGTCCCCACCGCCAGGGAGGGGAGGGCTTGGGGTTTCACTGGATTACTGGGAATACTGGGAGCACTGGGAGCGCTCCGCTCGTCCCTCCTGCCGCTGCGCTGAGGGTCTGCAGTGGGATTGGAATTCTGGGAATTCCGGGAATTCCGGGAATTCTGGGAGAGCTGGGCTCAGCCTTCACACCTCTGCCTGCCCTCCCAGCACCGCGCGAGGCTGGGAATACTGGGAGCACTGGGAGCACTGGGAATACTGGGGGCACTGGGAATACTGGGAACACTGGGAACACTGGGAACACTGGGAACACTGGGAATACTGGGAATACTGAGAACACTGGGAATATTGGGAATATTGGGAATACTGGGAACACTGGGAATACTGGGAATACTGGGGGCACTGGGAATACTGGGAACACTGGGGGCACTGGGAGAACTGGGAATACTGAGAACACTGGGAATACTGGGAATATTGGGAATACTGGGAATACTGGGGGCACTGGGAATACTGTGAATACTGGGAACACTGGGAGAACTGGGAATACTGAGAACACTGGGAATATTGGGAATACTGGGAATACTGGGAACACTGGGAGAACTGGGAGCAGTGGGAGAACTAGGAGCACTGGGAACACTGAGAGCACTGAGAACACTGGGAGCACTGGGAATACTGGGAACACTGGGAATACTGGGAACACTGGAAGCACTGGGAGCACTGGGAGCACTGCCCCGCATCCATTCTGGTGTCCATTCCCGTGTCCATTCCCCATTCCCGTGTCCATTCCCGTGTCCGTTCCCCATTCCCGTGTCCATTCCCGTGTCCATTCC
>NW_015379314.1:30355-31767 GCF_001522545.3 Parus major | reverse complement strand
GCGGGGTTTGTTTGCCGAGGAGCTGGAGCAGACAGCGGCATCTGGAGCGAGTTAACTCCCCGCGGCAGCCCAGACACATGGATCGGATTAATTCCCTGCGCTCTCCCCCCGCTCCGCTTCCCTCGGCAGCCCCGGGAGCCGCTCCCGGGCCCTGCGCCCCCCATCGCCCCCTCCCCATCCCGCGCCCCTCCCTGGCCGTGCCGCGGGGACGGGGACGGTCCCCTGGCAGGTGCTGACCCCACACGGGGGGTCCCCTGCCGCTGCCCCCCGTGTCCCCCCCCAGACCCACCGAGAAGCCCCTTGGGGCGGGAGACCCCCCCCCCGCACGGACCCGATCCCTCCCGACCCCCCCAACCCCCGCCATGGGGACGTGGTGGGCGCGCGGTGCCTCAGTTTCCCCCGCGGCGGCCGCAGCCTGGCACCGCCCCGGCTATTCCTGGTGGCCTCCGGCCCTCGGCGCCCTCAATTGTGGCGTCCGGGCAGAACCCCGTAATCACGGCCGCGACTCCCCGGCTATTTCCAGGGAAAATTGCTTAAATTGGCCTCCGGGATGCCAACGCCGCCCTCGGCGGGGGCACCGCCGGCCCGGGGGGGCTGCAAAGGGGTGCTCGTGTCCCCACCGGGGACCCTCGGCTTGAGGAGGGGACCTGGTCCTGCTCGGGGGGCCCACAGGGATGGGGAGCTGGGCTGCGACCCCTCCCAGGGGCTGGGACCCCCCTGCGGGGCTCATTTCCCCCTCTGCACCCCCACATTCCCCCCGCACCCAGGGCTGGGACCCCCCCGGGGGGCTCATCCCCCCCTGCACCCCCTGACCCCAGGACTCGGGTCTGGAGCAGAGCTGGGGGTGGACGGGGGGAGTTTTTGGGGGTCGAAGGGCTCTGGAGGGGTCCCAGGCCAGGAGCAGCCGCCCAGCCCAGGCCCCGCTGTCTGGGCTCGCAGAGCCGGGATGGAAACTCTGAGGGACGAGCTCCACGCCGAACATTTTCCGTTCCCGACTCCCTTTTTTTTCCCCTTTCTATTCCTCTTTTTATTTTTTTTTTCCTTTTTCTTTTTTTTTTTCCCTTCTCCTCTTCAGTTTCATTGAAGAATTTGCTGCCCCCCGCCAGCCCCCGGGGCACTTCGGGGAGGGGGCGACGCTGCCCAGCCCGACCCCGGCCGGGGCGGGGGGGCACCCCGAGCACCCCACAGCCCCCCAAGAGGGGATTCCTCATCCCTGAACCCCCAGGAAAAGAATCCCGGGGAACCCAGTCCTTGCGGGAGTGGGGACAGGACAGGGGACAAGGATGGGGTGGGGAGGGACGGGGATGGGGACAGGGACCGGGACAGGAGGGACAGGGGACAGGAGGGACAGGGGACAGGAGGGACAGGGGACAGGGACAGAAGGGACAGGAGACAGGAGTGGGAAGGGAACA
>NW_015379314.1:28667-29882 GCF_001522545.3 Parus major | reverse complement strand
ACAGGAGTAGGAAGACGAGCGCTCCCGCGCTGCCGGAGGCTCCGGAGCCTGGCTGGGAGCTCTCCCGGTGACCTCATCGGCCGTGGCTGGCCCGGTGCCCGCGGCCTGGCGGGGACGGTGGCTCCGGTGCCACGTGGCTGGGCCGTGGCGCTGCCAGCACCCGCCTCGCACCCTCCGCCACCGCCCCCGCGGGACAGGGGGGGTCCCGGGGGTCCCCTGGGGGAGGGCTGTACCCCAAAACCTTCCTGTGAGGGGCTGGAAACCCCCAGAGCCCCCCAGGAGGGAGGGGGTGAAGGTTTGGTGGCTTTGGGGGGGCAGAGCTGTGGGGTGTCCCCTGGATCCCAAAGGGCTCCTCTGGCACCGACCCCTCCCCAAAAACTGCCGGTTTGAGGGGGGGTCTGAGCCCCAGTGGGGAGCCGGGCTTGGGCTGGGGGATTGGATTGGGGCTGGGGTATTTGGGTTGGTGGGAGGAGCTGTTGGGGTGGGGTCCTCAGGTGCTTTGGGTTCTTGGGGTAGAGTGGAGTTTGGGGTGGGGGTATTTGGGTCGGTGGGCTGGAGGCGGTTGGGGTTCCGGGGTGGGGTATTTGGGTTATTGGGGATTTTGAGTTGGGGTACTCAGTTGTTGGGGTTGGGGGTTGGTGGCTGGGGTTGGTTGGGGTGTTTGGGTGTTTGGGGTGGGGTATTTGGGTCGGGGGGTTCATGGGTTGGGGTGTTTGGGTCGGGGGGTTCATGGGTTGGGTATTTGGGTCGGGGGGTTCATGGGTTGGGGTGTTTGGGTGTTTGGGTTCCTGGGCTGGGGGCTGGACCCAGCTGAGGACTCGGGATCCCCCCACCCCAAAGGAAGGGCCAGGGAGGGGGAGCGGGCCCCGCGCCCCCCCGGCCCCAGCGAGGGTCCCTCCAGCTGGAGCTCGGCCCAGCAGCAGCAGCAGCAGCAGCAGCAGCGGTGCTCCAGCTCTTCCTCCTCCTCCTCCTCCTCCTCCTCCTCCTCCTGCCCGGCCCCACGTCAGCACCTTCCTCCCGGCCCTCCCTGCCCGCTCCCCCAGTTCATCCCAGTTCCCTGCTGGGGGGGGTTTAACCCTTCCCTCCCCGCCTGGGGGTGTCCCCCCAGCCCCCCGGAATCCCCCAAACTGCCGGGGATCCCCCAGCGCCACCGTTATGGCACGGGGTCCCCGTTCCTGATGGGGTGTCCCCCGTTCCTGCAGTGTCCCCCGACCC
>NW_015379314.1:22111-28102 GCF_001522545.3 Parus major | reverse complement strand
CCAGATGTGTCCAGGTGTGTGCACCCTCCGTTCCCGCTCCCACCTGCCCCCGCAGATGTTTCTGTCTCCAGCTGGGATTTCACTCCACCCTCCCCGTGCGGGATCAGGAGCGCAGGGGAGCCCCGGGCTCCGTCCCCTCCCCCGGGGGACACGGGGGGACAGAGCCCCGGCAAACTCAGCCCGGCCAGGACAGGGGGAGCTCACCTGCCTGGGGGGAGCTTTGCCTCACCGGGAGGCCGATTTTGGGGTGTCCCCAGCAGGGCACGGGAGGACATGTGGTGGCAAATCCTCCGCTAAGCCCTTGAGCCAATTACCCGGCCGGAGCCGCCTGTCCCGTGCGGCCAAGCCCCGGTGCCCCGGGCAGCCCTAAACCCCTTAGGGGATGATCCTGCTTAGGGCAGGCCCGATCCCCTCAGCCCTCCGGGGCTTCAACTCCCCCTCCCAAACCGTCCCTGTCCCCCAGGCAGCTTTGTCCCCTCCCCGCCGCCTCCTCACCCCTTGGTGGCCGCTCACCCGCTCCGTCACCCACTGCCGCCGTGTGGGGCGAGTCCAGAACACTGGGGGTCCCCCCCGGGTCCCCCCCGGGTCCCCCCCGGGTCACTCCCGGGTCACCCCCGCTCGCCGGGGCGGGGCTCAGGGCGCTGATGGGATTTGGGAGTTTACGGTGCTGAGCCGGCGGCTCTTCACACCCGCGGGAGGATCCCGCTCCTTCGGCCTCACCGCTGGCTCCTCGCCCTCCCCTCGGCCCGGGCACGGCTCCCGATAGGGCCGGGGGTCCTCTGCGACACCCTGAGCACCCCTTGTGTCACCCCAAGCACCGCTGGTGTCACCCCGAGCCCGCCCTGCCCACCCAGGCCACCCTCCCACCCCCCCGCTTGGGGACAGCCCCCCTCAGCAGGGTACCAGCCCCCTTTGGCACGGTCCCACCCCTAAAAAAAACCCCAAAGTGGCCTAAATCACCCCAAAGTGACCCACGGCGGGGTGCCCTGAGGCCCCCCCACCCCGGGCAAGGTCCGCAGTGGGGCAGGGAGGGGGCAAAGGGCGGCGGGTCCCGTGTCACTCCCGTGTCACGCGTGTGCTCTCAGGGCAGACCCCCAGGGCCACCCCCGAGCCCTGGCGATGCGGCGGTGGCCCCGTGATCGCGCTGTCGGTCCCGCTGGAGCCCCGGCTGTCCCGCTGGAGCCCCGGCTGTCCCGCTGGAGCCCCGGCTGTCCCGCTGGAGCCCCGGGTGGCCGCGCTGCCGGCGGTGTCCGGCTCCAGCCCCCGGCCGGGAGCCAAATTCCTCCGCCTCCGCAGGAAGCCGTCGGCGCTGGCGGCGCAGCGGGGCCGGGCCCGGCCGGAGGGATGCCGGAGGGATGCCGGAGGGATGCCGGAGCGGGAGAGGGCTGGAGGAGAGAAAGCAGGTCAGCCCCGAGCCGCCAGCGTCACCCTGGCAGCGGCAGCGGCGGCTCCTTCGAGGAAGCAGGGCGAGGATCCGGCCCCGTGACGTTCCTCCGGCACGGCCTGGCCCCGGCTCGCTCGCTCGAGGAACCCGCCCGGCCCCGGGGAGCCCCAGACAGGGGGGCTTGCTCCCCACATGAGCATGGGGAGGGGGCGTCTCCCGGCGTGGGGCTGGCTCGGCCGTCGCTGTCCCGGGAGCCTCAAGGGTGGGATGAGAGAATGTTCAGCTCGGGCAGTGCCGGCTCCGTGTCCCTGTGATTTCCATCCCTGGGGGCTGCTCCCATCCCTGGGCATCGTTCCCATCCCCAGGTACCGTTCCCGTCCCCAGGTGCTGCTCCTACACCCCTGCTTGTCCCTCGAAGGCCTGGCGATGTCCCCGTCCCTGGGTCCCGCTCCGGCTCTGAGCTCACCCTGATCCGCACTCCCGTTCCTGGGTGCTGCACCCGACCCTTCCCTGGCCGGAGTCCCTCTCCCATCCCCGCCTCCATAAACCCTTCCCCCCACCCTGTCCCCCTCCCCGCGGTGGGAATCGGGGGGTCCCTGCCCTTCTCCCGCGCTCCCTCCCCTCCTCCCGGCGCTGCAAACACAAACAGGGCTCAGCGGAAAATGTGACCGGCCGATAACTGGGGCCGGGCCGGGGCCAACTGGAACAGCACGGGCTTGGCTGCTGCTCCGCTGAGCCCGGGGCGGGCGGGGGGCCGGGGGAGCCGGCGGGGGGACAGCTCGGGACTCCCTCACACCTCGCACCTCTCTGGCACCCGGCCTGGCCACGGGCACGGGACACGGGCCAAGAGGGGACACGGAGCTGCTCAGAGTCTGGTGGCACCTGGCCCCGGGCCAGCCCTGGCCTGCAGCGGGTGGAGACCCCAGGGATGGTGACAGGATGGAAACGGGACCCCAGCGATGGTGGCAGGATGGAAATGGGATGGTGACAAGAGGATGAGATGGCCGGGGGTGGTGGCGCCCGGGCAGCACGGAGATGCCCAGGAACAGGACAGAGGTGCCCGTGGGTGATGCTGGGTGGGCAGAACAGAGATGCTCAGGGATGGTGCAGGATGGGGAGGTTGGTGACAACCTGGGATGGTGACAGATGGGGACAGTAAAGATGCTCAGGGATGGTGACGTGGGCAGGACAGAGATGCCCTGGGAGGATGGAGATGCCTGGGAATTGTGCTGGATGGGGGCTGGAGATGTCTGGGGTGGTGGAACACGGGCAGGACAGAGACACCCGGCGATGGTGGCACGTGGGTGGATGGAGGTGCCCGGGATGGGGCCGGACAGGGAGGATGGAGGTGCCCAGGATGGTGCCCAGGGATGAGACCGGACAGGGAGGATGGAGGTGCCCAGGATGGTGCCCGGGGAAGGGGCTGACGGCGAGGATGGCGGTGCCAGCTGGGCAGGAGGCAGATGCCCGGTGCCGGTGCCAGATGGGGAGGATGCAGGTGCCCGGGGCCGCTGCCAGGAGGGCACCGGGAGGTGCAAGCCCGGCCCCGCGGCCGGAGGTGTGTGGGCCGGGAGCAGCCGCGGCCGAGGAGCCCGTTTGTTTCTCATTAGCGGCTCTTGGCAGGAGCTGTGGAAAAAATAGCTTCAAACAGGGAGCTGGAAGGGAAAAGGCTGGGCCGAGGGAGGGGAGAGGGGCCGCGGTGGGGAAGGGGGGCACGGGGCCAGGCGGGGGCGGGGAGGGGGCTGGGGCTGTCTCTTATACACATCTAGATGTGTATCCAGGGGGACACAGAGCCACACCAGGGGGACACAGAGCCACCCCCGGGGGCCACAGAGCCACACCAGGGGGACACAGAGCCACCCCCGGGGGCCACAAGCACGGGCGGGAGGGGACCCTGGGGACAGCGTCCGGAGCTGGTGACGGGGACAGCGGGACGCGGGGACACAGCCCCTCACCTGTCAGGTAGAGGTTCCTCACGGGCGTGTCGGGTCTCAGGGCGGCCACCACGGCGGGGCTGAAGCGGCGCAGGTCGTGCTCGGTGCCGTACATCTCCCCCCGCGCAGCCCCCAGGTAGTGCTGGTTGGTGAGCGGCGACGCCGCCTCCACGAACTCCACCTGCGCGGGACGGGGGCTCGGGGCATGTCAGGGATCACGGGGGGCACGGCCGGACCCCCTGGGGCACCCCGAGCCTGTGGGACACCCCAGCCCGTCCCTCGGGGCACCTTGTCCCGCAGGTGCGGGAAGCGGAGCAGGGCCCGCTCCAGCAGCCGCTGGGCGATGTCCATCTTGTAGCGCTGGTATTCGGGGCCGCGGTGCCGGGGGCGGCTCCCGGCCCACTCCTCGAACCACTCGAACCGCGCCATGGTCAGGATGGTCATGCAGGACCTGCCTGCGGGGTGGGGACAGCCGGTGACATCCCCGGCGGGTGGCGGTGGCGGTGCCCGCCCCGTGCCGGAGGGACCGCGGAGCCTCTGAGCCCGCGGACGGGAGCGGGGGGGGGACGCGGGGGTCCCCCGGAGCCGCACCTGGGTGCCGCTGCTCGTACGTGGGGTCCTTGGCTGCGGGGAAGGTGATGAACATCATGGCCAGGTTCTCGGGGACGTCGTCGCGGCTCAGGGCGGCGTACCGGGTCATCCTGCGGGAAAACAGGGACGTGACCCCCCCGGGCCCCCCCGGCAGCCGCCGCGCCCCGCCCGGGGTGCCGGGACCCCTCACATGGCATCCAGGTCGTTGTGGGGGTAGATCCAGAAGTTGGTGGGGGGCAGCCCCAGCTCGGCCGCGCTGCCCCGCAGCCCCACGAACACCAGGAAGGAGCCCATGGCCGGCCGGACCATGGCCAGGAGGGAGCGGACACCTGCGGGGACAGCGGGTGACACCGACCCTGCCCGGGCAGGGGACACCGGGTGACACCGACCCTGCCCGGGCAGGGGACACGGGGGTGTCAGGAAAGACGAGGATGTGGAGGTGCTGGGGACACCAGAGATGCTGGGGACACGGGGACACGGGGACACACGCGCCGCATTACCGGGGTGGCTGCGCACGTGGGGGGGCAGAAGCTTCCCGAAGGTGTTGAAGACCCCGGCGTCGGAGATGACGAGGGGGGCGCGGATCTCCAGCTCCTCCTCGCCGGGCCCCGCCCGCACCGCCACCCCTGGGGACCGAGGCGGGGGCTCAGGGGACACTCGGGGCGCTGCCACCGCGTCCCCAGGAGGGCGGGGGGGGGGGTCCCGGCTCTCACCCAGGGCGGTGCCGGAGGCGCTGACGAGCACGCGCGTGACGGGGGCGCGCACGAGCACGGCCCCCCCCGCGCGCTCGATGACGGGCACGGCGTGGAACGCGACCTCGCTCGCCCCCCCCCGCGGGTACCAGGCCCCGCGCTGGTAGTGGTGAACCATCAGCGCGCTCACCAGGAAACTCGAGTCCTTCGGGGCCGTGCCTGCGGGGACAGGGGGACAGCCCTCCCGTGTCGCGACACGGTGCTCCTCGTCACCACATCGCCCTGCCTTGTCGCCACCCGGCCCTCCCCCGTCACCACGGTGCCCTCCCCTATCACGGCGCATCCTTCTACTGTCACGACACGGCCTTCCCGCGGTGCCGCTTGCCCCTCGCCTGTCACGACACGGCCCTTCCCACCCGCGATACAGCCGCCCCCATCCCAACACAGCACTGCTCGTATCGTGACGGTGCCACCCCCGTCGCGACACAGCCTCCACCGCTGCAGTGCCACCCTCCGCCTCCGCCTGGTGCCCTCCCTATCGCGACAGCCCCTCCCTGTCGCGACAGCCCGTCCCTGTCGCGACAGCCCCTCCCTGACCGTAGAAGAGGTATCCGAGCAGGGCGCGCAGGTCGGGGTTGGAGGTGAGCCGGGCCGCGGCCTGGCTGTGGCTGGTGGTGGCCATGCGGAACACGGGGGACAGGCGGGGCAGGAGGCCCGAGCGGAGCACGAGGGTGACGAGCCAGCGCGGGGACAGCTTCAGCAGGGCCAGCAGCGCCGCGTGCCGCGAGGCCACCTGCGGGACAGCCGCCGTGTCACCGTCACCACCCACGGCAGGGCGGGGACAGCTCGAGCACGGCCAGCAGCGGCACGAGGCCACCCGCGGGACATCACCACGTGCCACCGGCGACACCGTCCTGAGGACCGTCACTGCTGTGACCCCAGGGTCACCATCCCGAGCTGACCCCTCCTTGGGGACATTCCAGTCCCACGGGGAGGTGACCCCGGGGCCGCACCTTGGAGAGCTTCATGAACTCCCTGATGGCCTCCTTCTCGGCGGGGAACTGCTCCTCCAGCGCGGTGACAAAGGCCACCTTGCCCGAGCGCAGCAGGTAGCGCTGGGGTCCCAGGGTCACCTCGTCGTAGGGGTCGGGCAGGCGGTGCCAGCAGAGCTGCCCATCTGTCACCTGGTCCAGGGCCACCCGCAGCAGGCTCCCCTCGTGCAGCTGCCCCACGTAGTGGATGCCTGTGGGGACAGGGACACGGCGTGGGGACACCAGGGACATGGCATGGACACACGGCGGGAGAGCAGCGTCTGCCTTTGGTGTGTCACACTGAGGGGTGGGGGTGGCATCGTGGCGTGGCAGGGACACGGCTGGGACACAGCAGAGAC
>NW_015379314.1:20481-21373 GCF_001522545.3 Parus major | reverse complement strand
CGGGGGTCCTTACCCACGTCGAACTCGAAGCCGTGCTGCTGGAAGGTGTGGCAGCACCCCCCGGCCTGGTCGTGCTGCTCCAGCACCAGCACCCGCCGGCCCGCCTTGGCCAGGGTGGCGGCCACCGCCAGGCCCCCCACGCCACTGCCGATGACCACAGCGTCCAGCTGGGCCGGCACGCGCTGGACACTGAACCCTGCACATGGCGTGTGACAGTGACAGCCAGGGGACACTGAGCCCTGTGCCACACAGGAGCCACACACAGGACACATGGACACAGGACACACGGACACATGGACACACAGACACACGGACACATGGACACAGGACACACGGACACAGGACACACAGACACATGGACACAGGACACACAGACACACGGACACACGGACACATGGACACACGGACACACGGACACATGGACACATGGACACACGGACACATGGACACATGGACACAGGACACACGGACACACGGACACACGGACACATGGACACACAGACACATGGACACAGGACACACGGACACACGGACACACGGACACAGGACACACGGGCACATGGACACATGGACACACGGACACACGGACACATGGACACACGGATACACAGACACACAGACACACACACACACGGACACATGGACACATGGACACAGGACACACGGACACATGGACACACGATGGACACTCACCCTGCTTCAGGACCCTGTCCCGGGCTCGCTGGTCAGTCACCAGTGGCCGCGGTGGCTCCAGGGGTGGCCCTGAGAAGGGGTTGCCAGACGGGGCCAGCAGCCGATGGGCCACCCTGCCCAGGGCCAGCACGGCCAGGGCCACCGGCAGCAGCAGCAGCAGCAGCACGGGCCACATGGCTGTCACTGCGTGTGGCTCTGG
>NW_015379314.1:12268-16278 GCF_001522545.3 Parus major | reverse complement strand
GGGATGGACACGGGACACGGATGATGCGGGCGGGGACCGGGACACTCACAGGGGATGGTGGTGCCGTAGCGCGCCTGGTCAGACATGATCAGCTTGTTCTTGAGGCTGCGGCGCCCCACGCCCTGAGCCCCGATCAGCACCAGCGTTTTCCGGCGGAACGGCGGCATCCGCGCCACCTCCTCGTAGATCAGCAGCTCGTGCCGGTCGAACTCTGGGCGGGGGACAGGGCTGGCACCCGTCCCCGGGGACCCCGGGGCGCCCTGTCCCAGCGGGTGCCACCACCGCTCCCCCGGGGAGTGCCCCGGGACACTCACCCGCGTTCTTCGTCGTCAGGTACATCATCCTCTTCTTCCTCTTCCCGCTGAGGCTGCCGCACAGGGCCCCTGCGAGGGCGAGGGGCTGGCTGAGCTGGGAACAGCGACAGGGACAGGGACAGGGACAGGGACAGGGACAGGGACAGGGACAGGGACAGCACCCTGGCACGGGGACAGGGGCACCGGAGCTGGGACCTTCCTCAGCGCCGTGGGGACGTCACCCTGAGAATCGGGGACTTCCTGCGGGACAATGCCCTGGGGACAGGACCTTGGGCCGATGGGGACATTGTCACACGGCGCAGGGGACCCGCCGTGCTCCCCCCTCGGGAGGCGGCCCTTCCACCCCCCGCCCCGCCAGGTGTGTCCCCCGCGGCCAGCCCGATGTCCCCGTACCCGACGTGGGGGCCACCTCCCCGTCCCGCTTGACGAAGGCCTTGCGCTTCTCCTCCAGCAGCTGGCTGGGCACCAGCCCCGCGCTGCCGCCCTCCACGTGGCACGCCTGGGGACACAGAGCCACGCATGGGGACCCCCCTGGGCTCCAGAGTCCCCTCCGACCCCACAGAGAACACCCCCAGCTGCGGGGACCCCCCCAAGTCCCACAAGGAACCCCTCAGCTCCAGGGACCCCCAAATCCCAATGGGGACACACATCCAGGAAAGCCCCGAATTTCCGGGGACCCTCCCCTGCTCCAGGGATTCCCCCAGTTCCCAGGTAGCCCCTCAGCTCCAAGGACCAGCCCGAGCTCCAGGGACCCCCCACTTTACAGGAATTCTCCCAGGCACACCCCAAGTCCACAGGGACCCCTCGATCTCCCCCAGAACCTCCCAGCCCCAGCACCTCCTCTCCCTCGGTGGCCCAGGATGGAGCCGAGGAGCCACAGTCCCCCCCAGAGCACCCCCCAGGACCCCCCTGACCTGCCACCAGTTGGGGTCATCCTGGTTGACGATCTGCAGCAGGTCCCCGGCCATGAACTTGAGCCCGGCCTCCTTGCAGGGGATGAGGCTGTCGGTGGCCGGGTCGTAGTCGAAGTGACACTTGACGAACACCTGAGGACCGGGGCATCAGCGGGGGGGACCCCCCCGCACCCCCGGGATCCTCCCTGTGCCCTCCCCGGGCCGCTCCGCGGTGTCTCAGTGTCCCCAGCGCCCGTGTCACACACTCCCCGCTCCGGGGCGTCCCCGCCGTGCCCGGCTCAGCCAGGCCCGCACGGCCCCCGCGCACACCCAGAGGGCTCCGGCCGCCGCCGCCGCGCCCCACGCGACCACCACGGCGACCCCCAGGCACAGCCCCACGGCCACGGCCAGGCACACCAGGGTGCCCAGCGCCGCCAGCGCCGCGCCCGCGATGGCGCACATGGGGACGGGCAGCGACACTCGCCCGTGTGGCCCCAGAGGCAGCGGGGGGACAGCGCTGGAGGGGACAGTGCTGGAGGGGACAGTGCTGGAGGGACAGCCCTGGATGGGACAGTCCTGGCAGGGACAGCGCTGGAGGGGACAGTGCTGGAGGGACAGCCCTGGATGGGACAGTCCTGGCAGGGACAGCCCTGGAGGGGACAGCGCTGCTTTGTCCCCTCGGAGACGGGGGTGGCTGGCACGGGGTGGGGAGCGGCAGCACAGGGCGAGTGTCACCCGGCACCCAGGGCTGTGCGGGGACGGGGACAGGGCAGGGACCAGCAGGGGCCGCAGGGAGGGCACGGGGGGGGACACGGGGGTCCCACCAGCCAAGGGACACGTGGCACGGACAGGGGGACAGCGGCTCGTGGGGCTCGGGGGACAACAGGGGGATGGGGACACAGGGAGGGCAGGGGGAGCTGTGGGCAGGGTGGTGAGTGCGGGATGCAGGGAGGGATGCGGGGTTGGATGCAGGTGGGATGTAGTTTGGGATGTATTTGGGATGTAGTTTGGGATGCAGGTGGGATGTAGTTTGGGATGTAGTTTGGGATNCCCGTGTGTGTGAAGGTGACACGCGTGTGACACACTCCCCCCACCCCCAGCCCTCCCTGCGCCCTCACACCGCTGGGAAATGGCAATTTACAGATAAAAAAACGGGTGACACGGGTGACACGGGTGACACGGGTGACACGGGTGACAGAGATGACACGGGTGACACAGGTGACACAGGTGACACCAGCTCCCAAGCCACCCTCGCGTTCACCACAAGGGACAAACCCATTTTTCTCTCCTTTAATAAAATCCACAGCAAAGTACCAAAAAGGAGCAAACGGCGGCAGGGACGGGGGGGACACGGGGGGGGCTCTGGGCAGGGGGGACACGGGGGCACACCCTGCACCCCCCATGTCCCTGTGCCTTGGGGACACCCCGTGTCACCACCCCAGACCCCCGCCAGCGAGTCCGCAGCCACAGCCCCCCACTGGGTTAATTACAAGGTTAATTACAAGGTCAGTTAAGGGTTAGTTAAGGGTTAATTACGGGGAGGGGCTTATTGCTACCCGGGAAGGGGTGACAGGGGACACGAGGGACAGTGAGGGACCCCCACCCTGGTAAAGGGAGAACCCCCCGAGGAGGGGTTGTGGCCTGGGGGACAGGAGGGGACACCCGGGGCCGCGTCAGGGCTGGGTGTGACCCCCCAAACCCGCACCCCCATCCCCGCTCCCCAGCTGGAACAGGGGGGCTCCCCCAGGCTCTGGCAGTGACTCAGCTGGGTGGGGGCTGTGCCCCCCACGGGACCCCTCCGGCCGCCTCTGCCCCTCCCCACATTTGGGGCGGTGTAGGGGGGACAGAAGGGTCGGGCTTGGGCTGGGGGGGGTCTGCAGAGAGCCGCCCCTCCGCGGGGCTGGGCACGGCGAGCTCATCGCACCTCTGGGTGAGACACAACCCCCTCGGCCCCCCCCGGCCCTCCTGGCGGGGTTCGGGGGGTCGAGGGGAGGGTTTGTGGGGTCCCTAATAGACCCAGGTGACGGGGACCCACTGGGGCTGCACGCGCAGGTGCTCCATGGCCTCCCGCAGCCGCCCGAAGGTGCGCTCCAGGTCATCGTTGGTCAGGCTCAGGTCGAAGTAGTGCCCGTACCCGCGCTGGATGCGGCTGCTCTCCTCCACCGTGCGCTGGGCGTCCGCCTCCTGCACCCCAAAACCTGCCTCAGTTTCCCCATCGCCCGCAGGGATGGCGGGGACCAGCCACTGCGAGCCGCGTGTCCTTCTCCTGCACCCCAAAGCCTGCCTCAGTTTCCCCGCCCCTCCCCGGCCCCTGGCGGACCCGCACCGTGAGCTGTTTGGTGGCCACGCCGCTCTCCAGGGCCGCCCGGTTCATGGCTCGCAGCCTCTCGGGCCCGGGGGCCTCGATGAACACCACGTAGGGCACGAACTCCGCCGTCCTCAGCACCTTCACGGCCTGCCCGGGGGGCACAGAGCTCAGCCCCGCGCCCGGGGGCTCCGGGATGTCGCTGTCCCCCCCCGGCCGTGTCCCCACCTGCGGGTTCACGTCCAGGATGCACATCTTGCCCGCCTCCAGCACGGCGCGGATGGAGTCGATCCTGGTTCCGTACAGGTTCCCCTCGTACTCGCCGTGCTCCAGGTACCGCCCGGCCTTGATGTCCGCCTCCATCTCGCCCCGCGACACGAAGCGATAGCCCTGCCCGTCCCGCTCGCTCTCCTTCGGCTTCCGGGACGTGTCTGCCGGGGGACACCGCAGTGACACCGCAGTGACACCGCAGTGACACCGCAGTGACACCGCAGTGAC
>NW_015379314.1:7789-9408 GCF_001522545.3 Parus major | reverse complement strand
TAGTTTGGGATGTAGTTTGGGATGTAGTTTGGGATGTAGTTTGGGATGCAGGTGGGATGTAGTTTGGGATGTAGTTTGGGATGTAGTTTGGGATGCGGGGCAGTACCTGGCGGGGCGGGTGGGGCTCCTGGTAGCTGGGCAGGATCTTGAGCACGACGCTGCCGCTGGCGTGGCGCAGGCTGTCCTGCAGCGCCCGCGGGTCGCTGCCCACCTCTCTCCCGTTCACCTCGCGGATCACATCCCCCACGTGCAGCAGCCCCTGCTGCGCCACCATCCCCCCGTGCAGGATGCGGGCGATCACCAGCTCCCCCCGCTCCACCCGGAACGTCACCCCCTGAGGGGACAGCCCCGCTCAGCCCCCGGCGGGGACACACCGCGGCACCCGTGACACCCGCCCGGCACCCAACAGGAGCCCCGCTATCACCCCCGTACCCCAAAATGCTCCCAGTCCCCCTAGAGAAGCCGCCCGGGACCTCCCCATGCCCAGGGCACCCCGAAATGCTCCATCACCCCCCAGTGCCAATACCCCATAGCGCTGCCGACGTCCCCAGCTCCCTGCAATGCCCCAGCACATCCCAGGACCCTGAAATGTCCCACCCTCCCCTCCTCATGTGCCCCGCAGCCCTCCCCGCCCCGCTCAGCGTCCCGGCCGGGCTCACCAGGTTCTCCCCGGCTGCCTTGCGGATGCCCACCATGCGCACGGCGTCGGGGGGCACGGGCTGCGACCCCAGGGACGCCTCCGGGCCGGGGCTGCTCGGGGGAGGGTCGTAACTCTTGGCAGCCACCGAGTCGTGGGTCTCCAGCAGCGACTGGGACACGCGGGGCGGGGAGCGGGGGTCACCCCTGTGTCCCACGCGCCTGGCACACGCGTGCCACCCCGCCTGGCACGGGACAGAGGCTCCCGCTCGTGTCCCACGCACCTGGAAGTGAGGTTCCCGCAGGATCCGGGCCAGCTCCGCCGCCGCTGCCTGCACGTCGGGCCGCGCCAGGCGCCCGATGTCCCGCAGGATCTCCTGCACCAGCGCCAGGTTGTCCCCGCGCACCGCCTCCAGCTTCCGCTCCTCCAGCCGCTCGTGAGCCTGGGGACACCGCGGGGACCCCCGGGACAGGCGGGTGAGGGCAGAGACCCCCGGGGCTGGGGGGATTGGGAACCTCCAGCGGCTGAGGGGATCAGGGACCCCCGGCGGGACAGGGTGTCCGGGACCCCTGGGGCGGATTAGGGACCCCCGGATGGAGCTGGGGGCGGGGATTAGGGACAGCAGAGTTGTTTGGGACCCTCAAGGCCAGGGAGTTTAGGGACCCTCAGGGCCAGAGGGAATTTGGGATCTGGGAGAGCTGGGGGCGATTAGGGACCCCTGGGGGTAGGGAATAGGGACCCCCAGGAGGTGACAGAAACACTGGAGCCTCCCCCCACTCACACGCGGGGGTCACCCCCAGACCCCCACACGGCCCGGGGGTGCCGGGGGGGGACTCGCGCCCCCCGTGCCCCCGTACCTTGGCCAGGGAGCGGACGATGGGGCTCTCCATGATGCCGCGGAGGAAGATGAGGTCAAGGTCGGCCACCCCCGGGGTCCCCGGGAGCCCCATCAGGTTGTCCAGGACCTGCTGCATGGCTGGGG
>NW_015379314.1:5378-6364 GCF_001522545.3 Parus major | reverse complement strand
GTGCACGGGGGGTGTTTGCACGCGCGTGTGCCCGCGCCAGCCGCTCCCGGTGCGCGCTCACCCGTGACCGAGGCGGGGGCGGCCGCCGGCATCGCTGCGGAGCCGCGGGACACTCGCGACTGGCACCGACCGGACGGGGACAGGGACAGGGACAGGGACAGGGACAGGGATGGCCGCGTAGGCGTGTCCACAGTGCCAGCACCCCCAGTGTCCCCAGCACCGCCACCCGGTGTCCCCAGTGTCCCCAGCACAGCAGCCGTGCTCCCGACACCCTCAGTGGCCCCGTGTCCCCAGCGTCCCGGGGCCACCAGCACCCCCTCTGTCCCCAGTGCCACCGCGGTCCCCCAGACACCCCCCGTGTCCCCAGTACCCCCACTGCCTCCAGCCCGGTGTCCCCAGTGTCCCCAGTGTCCCCGAGCAGGCAGAGGCAGGACAGGCGGTGGCTGCAGGGGGGGATTTATTGCCGGGGGTCTGTCTCGGCCCCGCGGTGCCGGTTCTGGGGGGCTCGAGCCCCCCTGGATCCCCCCAGCCCCATTTCCCCCACCCTGACACCCCCAGGTGCCCCCCGGGTCCCCCAGCCCCACGTCCCGCACCCCGACACCCTCCAGGGTCTCCCCCTGAATTCCCCCGGGCTGCACCGCCCAGAGCGCCCCTTCCCCCCGGGCTGTCCCCGCTGGGGACACTGAGGCAGGGGGCGGCCCCGGGGGGCTCCTCCCGCCCCCCCAGTGCCTCACCTGGGGCTCAGCACCCCGGAGCGCCCCGGGGCTCCTCGGCCAGCGCTCGCCCGCCCGCCCGCTTCCCGTACCTGCAACGGGGGCGCGTTATGGGGACACGGGGACACCACGGGAGCGTGTCCCGATAGGGAGCGTGTCGTGACAGGGAGCGGCTCGTGCTGGGGAGAGCTTCGGGACGGGCAGCGTGTCACGGAGGGGAGCGCATCCCGATGGGAGCACATCGGAACGGGGAGCAGCATGTCGTGATGGGGA
>NW_015379314.1:0-3073 GCF_001522545.3 Parus major | reverse complement strand
GGCCGTGCCCACGAGCTGCTCTTTATTGTCGCCGTGCAGGGACCACGCGGGGCCCCCCCGACAGCGGTGGGGAGGGGACGGGGTCGGGGGCTCCCCCCGACAGCGGGACGCCCCCGGGCCGGGTTCTGGGGGTCCCCGGCCCTCCAGCGGGGGGTCCCGCGCTGGCCCTGGGTCCCCTGGGGGGACCTGGAGAGATGGGGAGGATTTGGGGGACAGGGGGGCTGGGCGGGGCGGTCACCACGAGGAGTCGTCATCGAACCTGCGGGAACAGCCGGGGTGAGAAAAGGGGGAACGAGACCCCCGAACCCCCCGGGACCCCGAACAGCCCCGGGACCCCCACCCCGGGGTGCGGGCGACAGCGCAGCCCCTGTGTGCAGCCAGGGAGGGGGACGGCGACAGGGACACTCACCGTGACCTGTCACTGCCGGCCCCCAGGAGCAGCTCCGCCACCGCGGAGCCGGGGCTGGAGCGTTTCCCGTACCTGCGGGCCACGGGAGCGCGCGTGAGCAACGGGGACCCCGCGGGAGCGCGCGGGAACAACGGGGACCCCGCGGGAGCGCGCGGAGCCCGGGGGTGCGCGGGGACAGGGACGGGAGCACCAAGGGGGACGCGTGTCCGGCCCTGTCGCTCACCTCTGCCGCGTCACCAGGTTGATGTAGTGGCGAAGGGCCGAGAAGTACCGGGCCATCTCCTCGGGGGACGCGTCGTCCCCGGGGCTCTCGGGTTTCGGGGGGTACGCGGCCGCCAGGCACAGCAGGACACAGAGGGACACGGCCACCAGCGCGCGCCACGGCAGCGGGGACATCACCATCTGCGGGGGACGGGGGCGAGGGGCGGCTGCGGCTGCGGGTGGGGCACCCCCATCGCCCCCGGGACCCCCGACCCAGCTCTGCCCCCCACCACACCCCGGGACCCCGTTCCCTGTGGGAATGTCACACCCTCAGAGCATCCCCGGCTCCCCAGGGGATTGTTTCATCCCCCCCCCCGGGACCCCAGCCCCCCTGAAGGGACATCTTCACCCCCCGGGACCCCCCCATATCCAACGGGGACATCTCCCTCCCGGAGACCCCCCCGCAGTGTCCCCAAGGGAGCTGTCCCACCCCCAAGGACCCCACAGACCCACGTGCACCCCAAGGGACCCCACAGGTCCCCAAGGTGATTGTCCCTCCTGGGGTCCCGACCTCCCCTCAGGGACCCCCCGGGACCCCAGCCCCGTCCCTGCACTCACGATGGCGGAGGCAGAGGTGACAGGTGGGGCCTGGCAGTGGGGTGACAGTGCCGGGGACACGGCGGCTCCTGCACCCGCCCGGGGTTTTATAGCCCGAGGGGGGCTGGTGGCTCCTCCCTCACGCGTGACAGACCCACGGGCACGCAGGACCCTGCGGCCCCCCCGCCACGGGCGGGCGACACGTGCCAGCACCTTGTCACTGTCCCCCGGCACAGCCCCCGGCCCGGGGCACTGCGGCTGGGGAGGACAGAGCGGGGGGGGACACGGCAGGGACACACGGGGACAGGGGGACACACGGACACGGGGACAGAGGGACACGGGGACACGGGGACACACGGACAGACACGGGGACACGCGTGTGGTCACAGGACACGGACACGGCAATGCCAGACGGGCACGGGACATGGGCACAGATGTGTCACCACGGCACAGGCAGGTGAGACAGGCACATGACAGATGTGACAGGCAGCAGTGGCACAGGGACACAGGACAGGACACAGGACAGGGACACGGGTGTGACACAGCCCTGGCACAGGGACACAGGACAGGACACAGGACAGGGACACAGGACAGGGACACGGGTGTGACACAGCCCTGGCACAGGGACACAGGACAGGGACACGGATGTCACACGCAGCCCTGGCACACAAACCTGCCCTGGGACAGCCTCGGGGTGTGACAGTGGGACACAGGGACACAAACACGGCACATGGGACAAGCCACCCACGGGGGACGGTGAAGGGGGCAGACACACCCGCAGCCACGGCTGCCTCAGTTTCCCCAGACCGGGCACGAAGCCGCCACCACGGCCCTGTCACCGCAGCCCCCGCCGCGGCCATCGATCGCTGTCACCTCCCCAGGACGGATGAGGTGGCCTTTCCAGCCCCCCGGTCCGTTATGGATTTACCATTAAGGAGCAATCACCGCCTCCGGGGGAAACTGAGGCACGGCGGGACGCGGCGGGGACGTGCCCGCCGGGCAGGGGCCACCAAAGCCACCGTGGGGCTGCGGCGATGGGGAGAGGTGGCAGAAGGGGGTCCCCAAAAACGCCGGGATGGCCCCACCCAGCCCCATCTCCGGCCGGTGGCGAGGAGGGGCAGGGCTGGAGGGGACACGGCCCGTGGGGACACCGGGGGGACACCGGGGGGGGACACCAGCCTGGATCCGGCCGGAGGGGACACGGGAGGGTGCCAGCCCCGGCCGGAGGGGACACGGGAGGGTGCCAGCCCCGGCCGGAGGGGACGCGCTCCCCACTCGTGCCCCGGCTGTCACCCGGCGAGCGGCGGCGGCGGGGACGCGGCTGGTGGCAGTGGCGGGGGCTGTCCCCCGTGGCGTGGCCGCTCTGTGACACCCGCCGGGAGCGGGGGACACGGGCGGGGGGTCCCGGCCGAGCGGCGCCGGGCTCGGGCAGCGCTGGGAGGGGGGAGCGGCCCCCGCAGCCCCCCCAGCCACGAACCTTTCACGTCCCCGCGGTCGATGCGGAGCTGATGGGACCGAGGGGGCTGCGGGGACCCCCCCGCGGGACCTGACGCGTGTTCGGGGAAACTGAGGCAGAGGGGATGGGGCTGGCTCCCCCCGGCCCCGGCGCAGGGGGGGATCTGCCCCACCCCGGGGTCTGGGGGGACCCCGCCACAGCGACAATGTCACCGCGTTGTCACAGATGTCCCCCGGCCTGGGGGGGGGGATCGGGGCGCGGGTGGCCCCCAGCGCCCCCCGGCAGCCGCGGGGGGGTCGGGGGGAGGCGGGAACTTTCTGCCCCATTTATCCGAGTGACAGCAAACAGACATTTTCCAAAGGTCACAGGATGGCTCTGCCGGCGGGGGGGCGCGGGCTGCACCCCCCGGC
>NW_015379313.1:56369-68009 GCF_001522545.3 Parus major | reverse complement strand
CTCCGAGAAGGGGTTTTTCTTACATTTTATATTTTATATATCATTGAAAAACACATTTGTCTTATTTATACATCTTCCGAATTTTTAATACATATAGTAATTTATTACACTGGTGACCCCGTCTTGTCCGTTGGTAGCTATAACCCCCCCTTTTCTCTCTTTACTTTGCCTCTTTATCCCTCTCTCTCTCTCTCTCTCTTTCTCTCTCTCTCATCTATCGCATAAGTCATGTTGTTGGCACTAAAATAAAGGTGCATTATTGCTGTTGTAATTTAAACTGAAATCCCTTGGTGTCCTTTTTGCACTCTGAGGTCAAACAAACCACTCACAATTCCCACTTGTATTAGTGGATCATGACAACCTGGCATGGTGCCGGTGTGTGCAAAGAGCTAGCCAGGGCTCCGGTAATGATGTCACGCTCTCCAGTGAGAGGCAATGAAAAACAGTCCACAAAAAGACATCAAGATGATGACAAAAAATTAAAAATAAGTCTGGAAGACTGAGCTAGCTGAGGAAAGAGACCTCAGTCGTTCCTGCTGTCAGTGTGGCTAGGACCCTGCTCTTGTTGGGGAGTCTGCCTGCTCTTTGCCTGGTCTGGGTCTGTTTGGATGAGCTCTGAGATGATGAAGTTTCCATGGATGCCTGTAACTGAATCCCTATTCCTCTTTTCTCCAGAACATGGATGGGAAGTTTTAGTAGTTGTGACAGCATCTGAGGTATTAGTCTTTGGGAAATTATGATCCTGTAGCATTTGCGAAGTCCACCAGAGCTACCCATTCACTTCAATGATTACTCCTTAAAAATACCTTTTAACCTGTATTACTGTTTTATGTTACACCTCTATTGATGTATCTAAAATGTCTGCAGAATAACTGCTATCATTATTCCACATACTGGTTATAGAACTTTTTTGCTATTTTTACTTTGTCCCCAGCCTCTCAGTTACCACTGTCCACCCCGCAGCGGCCAGGGAGGTAGTTTTAACTTGCCAGAGGAGGCCTTAAAAACGAGGCTCTTTCCCTTTGCTGAGATGGCTTTTGCAGCTTTATTTCTTGGGATCTTTTGGAGTGAAGTTGCAGGAGGGAAAGAGGAAGAGGTATTGATAAGCACTTCTTTTTCAAGGCAGGGGGAAGGCTGGGGGAATTTATACAACTAATAAGGGGAACTGGGGAGAACAAGATAAGGGAAAGAACTTACAAATCTACATTTTCAGGGCTACATTCTTTGGGTCATACCATTTTTCCTAACTGCATTACAACACTTTATATTTGTTTAACTAAAGAAAGGTTCCAAGAAGACCTAAATGGAGATAGGTCTCCTAGCAAACTGAGGTGTGACTAAGATTTATTCAAATTGTATACTGAAATAAAGTCAAGAAAGTAATCAAAGTGTATTTAGTGGACTCTCAGATGATTAATCAACATGTTCACAAAGCCAAATCTCTGTATCTGTCTTTTTACTGGTTCATTAATTTCTCTTGGCATGAACTAATTTATAAACATCTAGCTGACCTTGATATTTAAGAAAAGTGAATTCTGACAACTCCTTTACCAGGAAAAGCTTATTAGTAGTTTGAGAGAGGGAGTCAAATATTATTGCTTTTTCCCCTGTTGAAATGGAATTACAGAATAAAAGTATTGTTGTCCTCTTAGAGCATATACTGTACAAAAAAAAAATAAATTAAATTGCTGTGAATTAAAGGAACATTTAATGCAAGGGACTCAGATGGATTTATTTTGTTTACTTGCAATGACTAGTTAATTCAGAATTACTTCATTACAAAACATCACAGCACTGAGTAAGGAACTCTGAAAGTGCATGAGTAACTACTGTACACTTAAAAGCAGGCTCAGAACTTCTCACCTGTATTAATAAAAATGTTGATTTTACCCTGTGCTTATAATACTTGTTCATTTCTTTGGCTGAATGACACTTGCTGCTGTTACAACACAAGTGCTCATCCACTATTTGAGCTTTCTTTTCACCCACAGTGGTGTAAAAAACCCAGCAGAAATTATGAACTTGAATGAAACCGATATAATCCAGCCTTGCTTACTCCATTCTTGACATACATCATCTGGAAACGCTCAGCAGATGATGCCGCCTGAGAATGAATGCAATCAAAAATTGTGCTTGAATCTATCCCTTATTCAATTTTGCCCTAGATCAAATCCTGTTTCACAGAAAACAGAATACTGGCTAGCCTTGAGCAATGTTTAATAACATTCTTCAAACTTAGGACTTAATGCAGGACAACTTCCCTACCAACAAAAGTGAGCTTTAAAGTGTTTTGCAAAATTAGAACCTAAATCCTACAGCTCTTCAGTTTCTGCTTGCATCAGTTCACAGACCTATCTGATCATCATTCTTTAAATCATCTTGGATTAGTTATATTGCTTTGACAATATAAAATTATCTTTTATTAGTTTCTCATAAATATAAATTGAATTAAAAAGGTAACCCCTTAATTTCATTTAAGGTTCCCCTGTGATAGCATTATGTTTCCCTGTCTCATAATTTACAAAAAATCCAGACACTTACAAGCAAGAATATTAATAATTAAGGACATAATAAATCATATATGCCAACTTAATAAACACATTAAAAACTAGAAAGCAAATTTCATCTCAGTGTAACAACCCTATTAAATTTTCAAGGGCAGTTTATGGTTGGAGGTGGCATTATTTCTGCTTCAATGTCTGAGTTATCCATGTCTGGGCAGCTGAATGGCTCCATCCAGCCTGAAGACTGGGGGGCTTTTTCCCCCTTGCTTCAAGATGTAGAGAAAATGTAGGTGATGTGCAGGGAGTGATAGAGGAGAGTGGTGTAAAAAATAAATGAGGCTGGTAACCTTCAAAAAAGGTATGCCTGTTTATTGTGAACAATGAACAATTGGAAATGAGGCCCCAAAATAAGCCCAGGGCCTACACAACAAGCCAGAGTAACAATAAACTGACACCTGTCATGAATAAAATCTCTCAAGAAATCCACCCTCATTAAAATACTGTAAGTGTTTGGTTGTGTACAGTTAATGTTCTTGTCCCATTTGTAAACCTTGTTTGTTGTACCTCTTGTTTACCCCAATAGTTGTTAGTAAGGTTAATTACTTACTGATTGTTGAAGTGTTTTAAGAGTTCTCTTATAAGATGTACCTCTTCCCTCTTTCCCTTACTTTCCTGTTACTCTATAACAATGCTGCTCCCAGAGGGCTCTGTGCCAGAGTCATATGCTACCTAAGGCACGCCAGACACCCAAACAATGAGCTAACAGAGGAATAAAAGGACAAAGAAACACATTCCAGCAAGCTATGATGGAAGACTGTCTTCCTGCATCACCTGAGCCTGCTTAAAAGACCGTCTTCCTGCATCACTATGGCCTAAAGAGGACTGGAAAGGAGTGACCCCCCTGGACAGTGAGCCAGAACAACCAGCCTCCTGGCTACTCTCACGAGGATGGAAGCCCCAGCTCTGCAGTGTGTGCTGCAAAGCTGAATTTTGACTCCTCCTTGGAGCTGCCAGTGTGGGAGCAGCAGTGGTGCAAGCAACCCCTTGGGCCTCCACTCCAAGGCTGAGTCCTAATGCATAAAACAGGAGTCCATCTCCTGACTAATTTATTTCAACACCCGGGGTGCTCCTTAGGACTTCAAATTCCACAGGACAACCAGGTGCCAAGCACCTGGGAGATTTTAAAGTCTTCTGCTCTGCTGGATTGGTGCATTTCTCAATCCTTGTGCTGGTTGGTCTCTTCTTTGTTCACTGGTTGGTCCATACTGCCGTGCAATTCTGATCAATCATTTCAGAATAAGTCCATTCTATTGGTTGGCTTGTTCTCCAGTCACAGATTAGGGTATTGTCATCATCCCTTTTTATCTATGAGGTAATATTGTAGAAGGTTCTTCCTGTTAAGTCTATTGGATCCTTGTTACAACCGCATCTACTGGTTACATACCCATACATCAGTGCATTTAACCTGACATTCATTACATTAATTATATCATTGACAATTCATAACTTTTTAACACTTTATTAATTATATTATTAACAATTTATAACTCCACCTATGAAAGCCAACTTAACAGTGGGGCTTGATGCCTGTTCTAGGGTGACTTTATGGTGTTTGTATCCCCAGTCTGTTATAGATATCCATCTGTTCTGTTTATGCTGGATATTAAGTTCTGCACCTTTCAGACTGGTTTTTGAGAGTGAAGTGGGGGAAGCAGAAGCTGTAGTTTGTTTTCAGAAACTGCACTTTCTCCCCTGCATTCTCTTTCACGGTCTGTGTTATCTGCAGCATGGACAGTGGGAGAGAGCTCTCCTTTGCTTTTTAGTTTGGTTTTTTTGCTAGTTGAACCAGAGAAGTTCCCCAGATGGTGGCTCTTTTTTTTCTTGGACTGCTTGGCCCTGCTCTGGACTGAAAACTAGAAAACCCTGGGAGCTCATGCCTGTGGCCCACAGGGGCCTGGGCCTCAGAACTTTCCAGCACCAGTCCAGGAACGACTGATAATGAGCTATACCCCATGACAAGGACTTTCTGAATAAGCCATATCTTCAGAACAATAAGAGGTTTTATTGTTTAATATTATTGTTTTTTTATGCTTGTGAATGCTTTGCTTGTTAAATAAACAGGTTTTTTCCACTTTTCCCCAAGGAAACACTTTCCCAAACCAGTTGGGGGAGGAGCTGCTTGAATCTGCTTTTTAGAGGGACCCCTTTGGAAGTTTCCTCCCAAATTTGCCCTAAACCAGGACAGTTTCTTTCCTGATGACAGCATCCCCCCAAGGCCCTGTGGCAGTGTCCTCAGCTACCATAGCTCCGAGCTGGCTGTAAACGAGTCTTGGAGTGGATTTGAGAACAGATCAAGGATGGAGCAGAGCAGGCTGGTTTAGGGCACCGAACATGTTTCCCCTTTCAGGGATACACAGCAGCTTTCCCAAGCAGTATGATATAAAAGGTTGCCTGGCAAGTCTTATAAATGAAATAGAAATTTAGACAACTAGGTCTATTTAATTTATAGCAATTTAATAACAAGGAAAAAAATGATAAAATTTAGTGAATTGAATACAAGAATTTAGTAAAAGAATACAATTTAGTGAATTGAATAGCAATTTGATATTAAAGGAATACAATTTAATAAAAAAGTACAATTTAGTGAATATATTCATATATATATATATATATATATACAAATATATATATGAATATAGCTTGCAAGTAATTAAGTATTATTAAAGTATAAGCAAAACCGACTGGGGTATGGGGAGGGCTTTTCACCCCACCTCATGTATGAAACCGACGGGGGTATGGAGAGGGCTTCTCATCCTGCCTCACGTACAAAACAAAGCAATTCAAACTAAACTTATATACTATATGCTTATACATATTCATTAATGTTTCCTGTAAGTCTCTTCCTATTTCTGATTCCTTAATTTTATGTCACTATTCTTAGCGCATGCCTCACTTGTTGCTAGGGGGTCTTCAGTCTTCTTTCGGTGGTCTTTTGGATGAAGGCTTGTACTCATCCTCATTGTCCTCTAGATAGCCTTACAGGTTGTGTGTGCGTACTAAGCATTGTGTTATATAAGTAAGCATTATGCTCCACTAGACTTATATTTTATAATTTTCAGGCCCTGTGCCTAAAGTCGTTCCAGCTTCATCCATCTCAAGGTTGATTTTGTCTTGGGACATTACTTATCTCAAAACTACATCCTGTACCTTAATTTTAACATGTAACATCTATAAAGGGGTACATCTGCCTTGTAACACTAATTCCCATGATTGCTTCTAATAATAACTTTCCAAACAGTTACAATTTAGTTAGCACAAATCATTTCCATTTATTACACAATCATGCAAAGGGTCTGCGGCATTGTGAAGAGGAGTGTCTTGGTTTTGAGATTATATTAGGAGGAAACTTCCTGAAAGGGTGTCTCTTTTAAAGAAAGGTGGGTTTTGGCAGTCCACTCCACACAGCTTTAAAAGGAATTTCCTGGAGGAAAGTGAAAAAAACCTGTTTATTTAACAAGCAGAGTGCACACAGGGACAGGGGGAGGGGGGCGGGAGGGGCAATAAATAATTATGCTAGATAATAAACCTTCTTGTTGTGGAGAAAATTGGCGGATTTTTAGAATTCTGCTCAGCTTCTCTTGAGGTTCAGAGCTGGGATGTGGTGTCCCTGAAGCTCCCCTGCCCCCACTGGGCCACTGTGTGGGGCTACCAGTGATAGTCTGGTTTTCTGGACTGGAGCAAAGCTGAACAGTTCCAGAAGAAGAAGCCACAGTCCCGGGAAAAACATCTTGCCTCAGCTAATGAACAAGAAGCTAAAACCAAAGATACACTCCCACTCCCTCTTGTCCTTGCTAGATAACACAGCTCGGAGAGAACCTGGGGCCTCTCGGTGAACTGAACACAAATTGCGCACCATGGAATTCCCCTGGCTCCCCCTTCTTCGAGCTTGAAGTTATGGGACCCATGTCTGGACACAAAGCAGATGATAGGAGATACTGTATCATAAAGTCACCCCAAGACAAGAAGGAATATTGCATTAGAAAGGCTACCAGAAACTATTCTGAATGGACTGGAGTCCCTCATAAAGCTCTGCTATTTTTGGAAAAAATTTAGTTTCAGATCCTTAGAAGCAAAAACAGTGGCTAAAGAAGCTACATTTTTTATTTGAGCTATTCCTAGAACTGCAAAATATATAAATTTACCCAGACAAAGCTTTAAGAAATATAATTGACTAGCACTTTTTAGGTTTAGTTTAGTTTAATTAAGTCAGATGACCAGTCATTCTTTGAGAGAAGTGAAGCAGGAAAACACAGAAAACCCCTATGTTTTGATCACACTGTATGAGTTACAGGATTGCAACAACACACTCACTTCACAGGCAAATGAAAACAGCACTGCACACTGTGACATCAACTATGCTGCAACAAAGTGCAAAGTCCCTCGCACTTATCTGGAAGAGATTTGCACTTTAACAAGGTGCGTGAAGGAGATAGAGGCTCTCTCAAGCCTCTGATTTGAATCCCCAACTGGGATTCATTCTGACTAGTGAGCACTCATGGACACTGTCAGAGGCAGCTGCCATAAAAATGGGTAAAAATAAGCTGGCTTTATTTTCTGTTTGAGCCAAAAACATAGCTCCTGTTGACTGCTGTGGGATCTGGATCTGGAGGACGCAGCCAATATCTCTGTACCAGTCTAATGTCCTGCAAGAAGGAAGAGAACAGAGGCTGTAGGAAATCTCTGTGGGCTCTAAAAGTTAGATGCATGCAAAAGACTTCTTTGTCACTGCCATGATAAATTACAGACTACATCCTTCTTGCACTGATGAAGAGGATTTCTGTTTAAAATTATTATTTTTGGACATTTTTATTTTGCTGTAACAAATCACCCCAAGGCAGGCATGATAAGGACAATCTGCTGGGAAATTTCTGCCTTTCACAGGACCTTTTGGGACAGGTTTGAACAAGAGTTTCCAGTTCAGCATGATCAAGCATTCAGACCAAATTTAAAGATGAATTGTTTTGATACCACACTTAAGCCTTTTGAAGAAAGCTTGCTATAAAAAGATTGACTGTGATGTGATGATGTGATCACACTTAGGCAGCACCATGTTCCCACTTAGCAGGCACAGTTCCAGTAGACACAAGAAGGGGTAGAAAACTAAACTTATGGGATAAGCCGTGCTTTGCTACCTCAGTTCTCACCATGACAACCCTCCTGGCATCCACCCCAGGCCCCCTTTGGAAAGGAATCTGGGCCATACATGTGTGACAGTGTCAACTCCCTGTTTCAGAAATATTGTTTTGGAAAACCCAACCAAAAAAGACTAAAGAAAGCCAGATGGGAACCCCACCTGATTGCGCAAGACAGCCACCCTCAACAGAATTGCCTCTTACACGTTCATCTCTCATTAGCCCTTTTCATAAGTAGATGGAAAATAAGAAAGATAGCCAAGTGCAGCTTTGACAGTGCAAGAGCTTATTAGAAATGATGGGGCGGTTATATAGAAAACCACCTTATTAAAAAGAAAAGGCAAGTCCTTTTGGGAGTCTAACACTGCTCCTAATTCATCAGCACATTTCCTCTTTCTAAAGCAAAGCTACCCCAGCACTCAATGAGACACAGTGAGCAGCATGGCAAAGGCCTGCTGGATTCATTGCCTGAAGGTGCGGAATGAGTACCTCATCCTAAAGCTGGCACTGCATGGGCCATTAGGTGAATGAATCTCTGGGTAAACTGCAGCCTGACCTAGAAAACACCTACTCCAGGAACCATGACAGCAGCAAATAGGTGACAGGAGGAGAAGATCATCATGCCCTGTCCTCAATGTGTGTGGTTGGAGAAGCACAAAGTCCAACCCCTCACACAGTGCTGCTGCAGCCCCAGCAGCAGAAATGGGAGCATAAATAGCATCATGGCAGGCTGCAGGAAAAGTGCATAAACTGTATAATATTTCCTCACAGACAGGCTATGACCAGCTTGGATTACTAATATGATCTCCAGAACATTTTTGAAATTAGTCAGAGTACCTTACTTCTGAGCAGGATGTGAAAGAGGAATGTTCCTCAGCATTCAAGGCCAAGCCTGTCTATGCCTGGCTGACCCCTACCTCCTACTATCTCTTCATGCCTGGGATGCCTACATTGCAGATGACAATCCTCAAACCTTCCAAAATGAGACCCAGCCAAGCATGTTTTCCACTGCCTGGCCACCAGTGAAGGCTCACTCTTCAGGCTTCGTGGTGCCACAATCCAACAATCCTTCCAAGCAATTTCTCACTTCCCAGAAATTTCAAAGTACTTTAATTAAATTCTGCAAAAAAATTGCCTTGGAATTCCCTTGTGATACCCTTGAACAGGATCATTTTCAAAAGGCTACTGTCTCCTCATTTGCCTGTATTTTTGCTAGCCCGAGATGGAAACCTTCATTCCATATCTGCTCCCAGCCAAGGTCATGCAGCCCAACAATTTAGCAGGGCTCTTGATTACTGCTGCTGTAACACCTCAACCATTTCATCAGCTGCTCTTCAATAACTTTTATCTTTTCCTCTTAAGTCTACACTAGGTTTTATTATTTCCTTCTAGTCTTGTAAGCTTCCACAGGCTAAATACCTTCCACTTGGAATCAGATTGTAGATCACACAGCAGAGTTACCGGTAGTTATCAGATAATGCACTTGATCAGCTGAACACTGCTCTAACATATGCTTTCCAACAGATTAACCACCATAAACTTTAATCATTCAGAGTTACAATTGTGTGAAGTTCGCCTTGAGCTGTGGCTGTGCCGTGGTGTCTTAAAGCAGTTTTTGAATGGTGTACATGTTTCAGGAGGGCTTTTTTGGAAACACAGGAATTACAGTGTTTATCTAAACTCCAAGATATGGTTTCCAAGGTATGGAGGGGAGGGGCAGGGAGAGGATTTGCCATAAAAAATGCAGATGAAAAGCATGTGATGAAAGCAAGCTCAGCACAAAGTCCTGTGATACCAAGTGGTACACACCAGCAAAGGGACTGAGAGTTTTGTGCCATCCAGCCAGAAGATTCAAGCCTGTTTCAAAATTAATTTACAGCTTTTAATCAAATGAAGAAGCTCCATTTCATTCAGTCCTTGCCTCAACCATTGCAGTAATTTAAGACATTGGGTTTTAAAAAAATGAATCATACATTCCAATTAAAGGGTACTTAAGATTGTTCCAGGGGCTTCTGTTGGGTGTTGCTCAGGTGAGGAATCTCTGTCAACACCAGAACAACATTGATCCTTGAAGCCCCAGAACCAAACAGTTGGGTCCTTGCCCAGCTACCTGCCCTTTACACAGGAGCACTGCCAACAGGATCCTGAGAAGATCCATAGGTGTAGGCTGTGCAAATATTTCCAGCCCCTATGCAGCTGTCAGAAGCAGCATTACTCACTCTGGTTAAATTACAGTATTATTTTACCTCACAATACTGTTTGAGAGCTCACAGGAACCTTTGGCAGATGGCCATTTTGCATTTCCTCAGTGCCCTAACCATGAAATCTGTCTGTTTGCTCTTGCTTAAGGCATAATCTCAGCAGTTTTAATCTCTGTTCCTTTCGCAGGCATTTACATAAATACACTTCCAAAAAAATCAGAGTTTAGTTTCAGGACATTATATTCAGAGCTTTCAACTCAGCAGGAAGAACTATAACTTCAAGAATATAGAGACCAGTGAACCTCTAAAGAGCTTTTATCACATAATTAGCTGCCACATAAACCTTACATTGTTCTTAAGTTACCTGAAAGCATCTGTATTATTGGGTCTTTCCCAGCCCTCTTCCAGGGCAAACCTCCTGGCAAAGGAAAGCAAAGCAATGGGATGTTTGGTAGCACAGCAGGAGATGTCCAGGAGCAGTCCTGGGAGAAGCAGGTTCTCATCACTCCTCCAGGGACATCTTGAACTCAGCCCCTCAGATCAAGAGGCTGATCTTTCAGACATCCTTTGACCTGCAGAGAGGTAAGTTTCCAGACTTGAGAGTAACTGTAGGTGAGTCATTAGTCAAGTACATAAAAGAATGCCCCAAATAATCTTCAACAACAAAGTGCAAAAGTAAAGCTTTCTGCAGAACAGTTGTGCAAGATTTCTATCTCACTTCTCTCTGGGTGTACTTAGTCCAAGAGAAAAGGTTCCCTATGTGGCAATCCTACCACAGTATTTCTTGGTTTAGGATGCACAGCAGATTTCTATTACAGGTTGGGCTTAAAGAAGATTCAAGGGGTCACAAGAAAAACATACAAGGCTGGGAAGGGCAGAAGGAGGAGAAGACCACTGTAGGAGCCTGTGCTCATGTACTGCAACATCTGGATGAGAGGGCTCACCCAAGAAGGGCTCTGGTCTGATGCTGTGATAGTGCCCATGCTTATGTGTCAGTGTGCGGGCACTGACAGGACTCCAGCTGTGCCAGGGGGATCCTGGACCAAATATAGTGGAAGTCCCTAAAGGTTATACCAGTTCTACCTCTTCTGGGGGTGGAAGCTCAATTTCAGAGAGTATGTACTGGGTTTGTTGAAGCATTCCCTCCAACTTAGTAGACATGTTAATCTCTTCTGCTGGCCCCCTGCAGATGCTGTATAACCTGCTGAGCAGTGACTGCTTATGAACACACTGTGTGTCACAGACCTACAAACCCTCCTGCATTGCTGGTAAGAGGGTGCTGTGGCAGAGGAACAGGCTGCTTGCTTTTTGCAGGATTTCAGTTCAGTTCTGAAATCAGGCACCAAACCAAGATGTCTCCAGCCCTAAACCATGGTGGGACTGACTACCAGCTGCACAGGTAGATTTACAGTAAACACAAAAATGGGAACCCATATAGATGGCATGCTACTTTCTGTATTTAATTTTATTAGGAAAACAGGATGAGGCAAAACAAGTGCTTGCCAGATGTAAACCTGTGTCTTTCTTCATCCTGGCCTGTTCCTTTGATTCCTGCCATGGCCCTGCCTCCGTCAGTTCCTTATGTGGCTTGTTCTCAGCCTCTCCCTTTACCCACAGCTCACCCACACTCTGTCCAAACACTCACCTGGTGTCAGTGTCCATCCCACAAGACTTAAATCTTTAATAATGTCAAATTCTCCTAAGAGACTGCCTGCAAGTAATGAGCAGAGCGGCCCTGGGGGG